>NW_010328132.1:4233-21095 GCF_000700745.2 Antrostomus carolinensis | reverse complement strand
CCCCCCATTACCAAAACCGTGCCATACAAACCCAATACAATTGTCCAGAAGAGACAGGCCAAGGAGAGTGTACCTGCTCTGATAAATGAAAGGGGAGCACTGGCTTCAACAGACTTGGAGAAAGCTGAGGTACTCAACAAGTTACTTGCCTCAGTCTTCACTGGCAGTCAGGCTTCCCATGTCTCTTGAGTCCCTGAACCTCTAGGTGGTGGGCAGGGGAGCAGAGTCCCTCCCATTGTAAGAACAGAGCAAGTCAGAGACTACCTCATGAAACTGAATGTGTACACATCTATGGGGCTGGATGACATGTATCTCAGGGTCCTGAAGGAACTGGCTGATGTGGTTGCCAAAGCTGCTCTCCATCATATTTGAAAAGTCATGGCTGTCAGGTTAAGTCGCCGGTGACTGGAAAAAGAGAAACATCACTCCCATATTCAAGAAAGGGAGAAAGAAAGACCCAGGGAACTACAGGCTGGTGAGCCTTACGTCTGTGCCTTGGAAGATCAGAGCAGATCCATCTGGAAACTATAGCAAGGCACATGTGAGGTGCAGAGAGGTGATCCGAGACAGCCAGCATGGCTTCAACAAAGGCAGATCATGCCTGACCAATCTAGTGACCTTCTATGATGGAGTGACAGTATCAGTGGACGAAGGAAGGGCAACTGAGGTTGTCTACCTGGACTTGTGTAACACCTTCAGTGTGGTTCCACACCACATCCTTATCTCTAAATTGGAGATATGGATTTGAAGGCTGGACTATTTGATGGATAAAGAGTTGGTTGGGCGATTGCAGCCAGAGGGTTGTGGTGAATGGGTCTATGTCCAAGTGGAGGCTAGTGGTAACTGGTGTCCCCCAGGGGTCAGTCTTGGGGCCCGTGCTTTTCAACATCTTTATCAATGACCTGGATAGTGAGACTGAGTGCACCCTCAGCAAGTTCGCTGGTGACACCAAGATGAGTGGTGCAGTTGATACAATAGGTGGAAGGAATGGCATCCAGAGGGACCTGGACAGGCTTGAAAAGTGGGCCTATGAGAACCTAATGAGGTTCAACAAGGCCAAGTGCAAAGTTTTGCACTTGAGTCAGACCAATCCCAGGTATGTGTACAAACTGGGAGAAGAACTCGTTGAGAGAAGTCCTGCTGAGAAGAACCTGGGAATCCTGGTGGATGAGAAGCTTGACGGGAGCCAGCAGTGTTGAATTGCAGCTCAGAAGGTCAACTGTATCCTGGGTTGCATCAAAAGAGGGGTGGCCAGAAGGGCAAGGGAGTTGATTGGCCCCCTCTACTCTGCCCTTGTGAGGTCCCATCTGGAGTATTGCATCCAGGCCTGGAGCCCCCAACACAAGAAAGATGTAGAGCTGTTGGAGCGGGTCCAGAGGAGAGCCATGAAGATGATCAGAGTGCTGGAGCTCCTCTCTTATGAAGAAAGGTTGAGAGAGCTGGGTTTGTTTAGCTTGGAGAAGAGAAGGCTCTGGGGAGACCACATTGCAGATATCCAGTACTTGAAGGGAACTTATTTTCAGGAGGGAGAGTGACTTTTTACATGGGCAGATAGTGATAGGACAAGGGGAAATGGTTTTAATCTAAGAGAGGGAGATTTAGATTAGATATTAGGAGGAAATTTTTCACCCAGAGGGTGGTGAGGCACTGGAACAGGTTGCCCAAGGAAGTTGTGGAAGCCCCATCCCTGAAGGCATTCAGGGCCAACTTGGATGGGGCCCTGGGCAGCCTGATCTAGGGATTGGCAACCCTGTCCACAGCAGGGGGGTTGGAACTAGATGATCTTTAAGGTCCCTTCCAACCCAAGCCATTCTATGATTCTATGTCTGAGCTTTATAGAGACAGAAGTTGTGTTTTATAGGGTGTGTGTTTATTACCCCTGAGAATGAAAGAGATCGTCAGGCAGAAGATGAAACAAACTACTGAGCCCTGTTCTTGCAGCAGCTCTGTCATGGCTAATGGCAGCATCTGTACTGGCAGCACTAAAATAAGTGTGAATAAGGAGATGACTCAAGTGAAATCAGCCATTTCTGCTCTAGTAAATAAAAAAGTGACATAACTGTCTATTAACAGAGCAAAGAAAATAGTGGGTTTTTCATTGCTTCATATTCTAGTTTTTGTTTATGTGTATATGGCATGTCTGAGATCCTTCTAAACCCTAGAAAGCAATAACAGTTTCCTCCAATCTGAAGGAATTGAGAGAGAAATCAGGGAACCTTTTTCTATCTACATTTAGACTTTGCTAAATGGAGAAGATTTGAGTCGTAAAGATAACACTTGTGTGTCTCTTGCTTTATAGTTTCTCTCTTCCATTTGGATTCATCGTCTGGTTATAGTATTCTGTGACTTCACTCAAAACACTTTTGTGCTCCCTTTGTGTCTATTCTAGACTTGGAATATTTGCAGAATTTACTCTCTCACAATCTAAATCATGTCTTATCAGGAACCACTGTTCCTGTGGCAGATCCAGCCAAAAGTGGCAGGGCTACATCCATCTCTGTGACTGTCCCAAGTTACAGAGAAGCTGATGTCCTGCCTCTCTAGCTCTCCTGGTAAGCCTTGGACATTTAAGGACACTCTGGTTTGTTTACTTGCACGGAGAGCATGTTATCCTGACACATAAGCATTGTGGGAAATAATGAAACAATGTCAATAAAGGCAAAGGTATGTTTCTTGGACTCAACCAGATCTGTTAAAAGACCTGGTTTGTTGGAGTTAATCGTATTGTGTGAATTGCAGTGCTCTTTTCCATGTGCCACAAAGGAGTATGTATTCCACAGGCAAGGCATATTTGAAGTAGCTTTGTGAAGCTGTTCTTTTCTTGCCTTTTTGAGCTGTTCCTGAGAGTAGAGTACAAGGCAAAAAAACAGGATCACAACTCTTGACATCTGGAAAGCAGACTTTGACCTGTTCAGGGACTTGCTTGGAAGAATCCCATGGGATATGGCCCTGAAGAGGAGTCCAGTAGGGCTGCCTTATTTTTGGGGATCACCTCCTCCAGGCTCAGGATTGACCTATGCCAATGTGCAGGAAGTCAGGCAATGCAGCAGGAGACCTCTAAGGATGAAAAAAGAGCTCCTGACTAAAATCAAATGTGGAAAGGAAGCATACAAGAGATGGAAGCAGAGATAGAGATACTGTCTGAGCATGCAAGAATAGGGTTAGGGAAGCCAACACATATCTGATGTTGAGCCTGCTGAAGGACATGAAGGACAAGAAGGGATTCTGCAGGCATGTAATCTGCAAAAGGAGGACTAGGGAAAATGTGAACTCACTGCTGAATGGGTAGGGGACCTGGTGGCAAAGGACACAGAAAAGGCTCACCTCCTTCACCTCCATCTTTGCTGGTAAGGCCTTAAGGAATCTCAGGTCCCTGAGACCAGTGGGAAAGTTCAAAGAAAGGAATTTTTACCCTTGGTCGAGGAGGATCAGATTTGGAGATGTTTAAACAAACTGGACATACTCTAGTCCATGGGGCCTGATGGCATGCACCCCCAAGTGCTGAGGGAACTGACTGATGCCATTGTAAGGCCACTCTTGACCATCTTTGAAAGGTCATGGTGACTGGACAAGTTTTCTGAGGACTGGAAGAAATCACCCTCAGTGAGTTTGTTGATATAAAATTGTGAGGAGTGGCTGATACACCAGGATGTTACACTGCCACTTACATGGACCTTTACACACTGGAGAAAGGGATAAACAGGAAACCCATGAAGTTCAACTAATGCAGATGCCAAGTCCTGTACCTGAGGACGAATAACACCGAGCACTACAACAGGTTGGAGCCAGCCATCTGGAAAGTAGCTTTGCAGGGAAAGCCCTAGAGATGCTGCTGGACAAGAGGTTGGGCATGAGTCAGTAATGCACCCTTATAGCAAAGAACACCATCAGCTTCCTGGACTGTGTTAGAAAAAGCATTGCCAGCAGCTCGAGAGAGATGATCCTTCCCCTCTGCTCAGCCCTGGTGAGACACATCTAAAGTGCTGTGTCCACTGCTAGGGTCCCCAGGATGAGCAAGATGTGGGTACATTGGAGTTCACATAATAAAGTAAAACTTTTTTACTTTGAGGGTGATAGAAAAAGAAATGTGTTACCCAGAGCAGTGTGGAGTCTCCATCCTTGGAGACATTCAAAAATTGATTAGGCACTGCTGTTATCAACTGGCTTCTGTTGTTCTGCTTTGAGCAGGGAGTTGGACTATCTCTGGATGATCTTCAGAGATTCCCTCCAACCTCAGTAATTCTGCATTTCTATGTTTCTGTGATTGTTGTAGTTTCTACCTGTTTCCCTAGTGCAGATGTCAGAAACAGTTCTCAATATTTTACCATCAGAGCCTTTCAAAAACAGATTGCTTTTTTGCTATGTTTCATTCACCTTGTACTGATAGAATTTTAGGGACTGTATTTTAGCAGCACATTTTAGAATGTTGAGATTTTATTTTTCAATTTTTCAGAACTTTTTCTGATGTGAGAATTCTATCTTTTAATTTTCTGTATTTTCCGAAAGCCTTTTCTACTGATACTTTTATCAGAGACAGATTCTTCAGTTTATTCCAAGTAAAGAGTTTCAGTCATGAGAACTTTTCTAATATCTCTGCAGTGACTACAGGTATAAATGATTTGAAGACCTTTCTTCTTTAAGAACTTCTTTTATACTTTATTTTCTGGACACACAGACTGTTCATATCTGATTTTGAAATACTTATATATTTATTATTAGCCTTTATGTCATTAGGTCTTATGTTTTCAATCAGGTACTGCAGTACATATACTACTGTGTGTTTAGAAGTATACATTAGCTGTGCATCATATTTATTCATACTTGGAAAAAAATATTCTATCCAAAACTAAGTTTTATGGATATAAAAAAGTAGTACCATTGTTTCCATCTCTATAGTGTTCAGAATTTATAGTTAATGATTTTGACCCCATCAGGACCTTTTCAGGTAACAGATAACCAGAATGATATGTATGCTTGGAGAAGACTATGTGGGGTCAAGAAGTTCAATTTCCAAAAGGTCTTTAGGGGATAAAGATTTTTAAGGACATCGCTAGACAGCAGTATTGAATTTTAAAGAATGCAGCTACATCTGTTGGATGGTCCCTGGCCCCCTTACCTGGCTATGAATTATGGTCTAAGTGATGTTTGCCTTATCTTCTTTAGGTCATTAGGACTTCTTTGTGCACACTATTATTTTCAGTAAATGGTCAATGTAATTTCATCTGAGTTCTCATTCTTTGAAAAATATCTTTTCTTTTTATATGCATACATATTTGTTTGTGGATATGTTTGTTTGCATTATTGGAGACATTTATATTTATATACTTATAGGCATTACTTATTAGTACCATTATGATATGCATATATCAAAGCTGAGCACACCCAATCAATAGTTCATTAAGAAAATTATTTTTTTTAATTTTGAGATTTTAAAAAATATATTTTACCTTCAATACAGTGACCAAAAAGGAGTAAGAAAACATGAAATAGTGAAAGACAGCACATTTTTAGTCAGTGTTGGGCTAAACTAGGAAAACCAATTGTGCCCACAAATGGAGTGCAAAATGACCTGGATGGAGAAATTTTGGTACTCATGAATTAATTTCTATGAGTACTAAATAAAGATACCGTCTCCTAGAAGCATCTTTACAAACCAGGTATGTTAACAACTTCAGTATTTTTTTGGATAGTGTTTACTAGAAGTTCATTTCTTCATAATCATTGGTGTATTTTTTTCATTAGTTCAAAGATGTGGGATATTATCTGATTTAATGGAGCATATTTTGTGTAAATTATTTAATTTCATGTAGATAATATACTATGTGATTTCAGACTGGTTGCTTGTATTACTGCCCATAAAAGAAATTTGCCACTGCAAAGTGTTTTGGTCTCCAAGACATGGAAATTTGACCAAAATAATGTTTTATATTAAAATTTAAAATCCAATTATTTTATTCCTAAGAATGAGAATGAGTCTCGAAATAGAAATTGTTCAGAGGTTGAATATGTTGTCCCCCTGCATTAGTGTATTAGAAACAAGTTCCATGACACATGGCTCTTAAATGTCCAGACTTCTACAGATTAGAGCCAAGACAATTAATCCTAAAGGAAAGAGACCAGATGTAATTGACCAAATGAAGAACAAGTGAAATATAATAATGACAACATATCGGACTAAGCAGAGTGTTTTATGAAGGTTTTCTTTCATATTACCTTGGGACAGTATCTCTATGGATCTAGCATTGATCCCTCAGTATACCAGACTTAAGATCAACACTGCTCTCTTTCAACATGAACTGCAACTCATATCTGGATTAATTTGAATAGGTATATGGAAAACATTCTTGTCCATATACCAGCAAATGGTGTTAGAATCAAGTAATCCAATAAAAACAGAAATGCTCCAACTCGGCCAAAATGAAAGGGTGTATACAAAACTCCTGATATACCTGGAATTCTGGAATTATAGAAAGGATCAAAATTAGCAGAAATAATTTACACTTGTACTACTGACAGAAAATGATTGATATTTTTATATTTTTTTAGGATAGAGGAGTGTATTTTTTGCTTGTCCAGAAAGCTGTTCTCAGAATGGAATTTAATCTGTAATAAACCAGCTTTTTACTTCCCCCTTTTCATTCAAGGTTATATTTAAAATCGGAAAACAGAAAGTGCTGTTTAAATTAATTACGAATGCTTAAAAAAATCCATACTGAATTTGGCCAATGATTAGTTCTTTGTATAAAAAATAGTCTTCTAATGAGGTCAACTTTGGTCACAGTGATTTGTTAGAAGCAACAGACCATATTCCAGTTCATCAAAACTTCATTATATTCCAGTTCCTAAAAGTGCCAAGAAAAAAATAATGTTGTAATTTAAGATGTCAAGGAAATAATATATACTAACAGTTTTATCATGTTCTTAACACCTTAGTGAGGTGGTTATGTGCTGCAACTTCCTTTTCATTACATCTGACAAGCCATTAGATCAAACTTTTGCAACAGGGATAATCCACAGTTAAGAACATAGCTCTGTTATTTTTATCAGAAGTATTAAAAGCTATCTTATAATTGAGAGCTTCATTAGGTGTTTGAGACTCTGTGGCATCTGCCTCCTTCATGGCTGTTCAGAGTTGTGGAAGGATAAAGGAGTCTTGAAAATAGTTCATAATGGCATCTGTTGCAAGGTCTATAAGACATAAAAGGACGGTGTACACTCCACAGCATATATCCCCCTGAACGTTCTCAAGATCCTTCTGGATTTTGGCTGTACTTTCTGGTGAGTTTAGTCGGGAGGCTTTCAGGCTTGCAGTTCTAACTTCATTTTGTGTCTAAATTGTGCTTATGATCCTCTTGGCATGTCAGTCCTCTTTTAGGCTTGGCCCTTAGGTACTCTAATGGTCATCACTAGGAGGGGAAAAATTGCCTCAAAAGTGTCAAGCTTATTCCAGTGTCCAAACTAAGGGATGCAGGAAAACTGAAATCTCTGTGTCTTACATAATGAATTATTTGAGTGTATTTATTATAACCAAGTCCTGCTTTTCTACTTCAAAGGAGGCTCTAAAGTGACCACTAATGTTTCCTTGGTATAACCTTAGCATTCTGATGAAATTCCATCTCAGATAATTACGTTTTACCTTCCCAAATTCCCTGTGCCATTTCAGCTGGATATGAGATTCTTTTCTCGCTATCTGTTCTTAGTTGTTGTGAGTAATTGCTGTCTAGAGGCAATGCTGTAGTGGGTGAGCAATCTACTTACATAGTCTCTCTTTCATTTATTTCCTAAGGGAATGCTGATTCTTAATTTAATGTTTTTTAAAACACTGTAGGAACAATTGTAGTCAACATTGGACAAAGCATTGTTTTTATCCCTATTTCAACTAGTTTGATACTTTGATAAAATCTGTATAAAATAGTATAACTTTTTTAAATGTAAGAAGATGGCTACTATTTGATTAGAATTGTAACTCAGATGTAAATCAGTCCTATTTCTTCTGTTTCCTTGTGGTAGAAGAGTTGCCTTGCTCCATGAGGCAGAAACAGGAGATCATCAAGTGAATGTACATGATAACAGGAAGAAAGAGGAAATGAGGGCTGTGGATAAAGCAGGATAACTAAGTGCATTTTCCTTTCCTTTTCTGAGACACAGTGTGAAACATACAGCTGCATGACAGAATGACAACTTTCCTGTTATCATGCCCTCTTGATCAAATTGATTAACTTGTTCAACCAAAATAAATATGTTTTCTTTGGATGCAGTGTAGAATTTGTTTAGTGGAATGCTAATTAAATATAACAGCAAGGGAACAATTTATTTCTTGTTGAGTTACAAACTTCCCTGTGCTCCCTGTGATAGTAAAAGTCTTTGGACATGGAATAACGTAACTTACTCAGAGCAACTCCATTAATAATACTTTTAGATATAAGAAGGGGAATTTGGCTCCTTGTGTTGAACTAGTGTACATAATTCTTTGCTACAGTTCTCCAATGGAGAATAGTCTTTGCTGTAATTATCATCTTTGAGAATAAAGGAAGAAATCTGTTGAATTCAAATGTCAATATACAAACTCTCTGTATTCATATTACACTGTCTTCTTCAGCTATTGAAATAACCTTGGAAGTTACAGGGCAATGGGTAGCTTAATTAATGCTTTATATAGTCACATACAACTGGAAAGCAATGTCAGTGTCAGCAAGGGTGACCTCTATCACACGCCCCATCTATAGAGTGTTGTGCAGAACCATCCCATAAGCAGAACTGAAATTGTGTGCAGAAATTACCAGTAAGAGAGAAAGGCTGCAGACCATAGTAGACCATCCAGTCAAACCTCCTTTACACCATGTGGTGTTGCATTTCATACTGTCCTGGTTTTTGCTAGGACAGAGTTAATATTCCTCTTAGTAGTTAGAATAGCTGTGTTTTAGTTTCAGTGTAGAACTTGTTATGAGAGGAATGTTGATAAAAGTACTAATGTTATTAGTTGCTGCTGGAGCTCAAGGCCATCATGTTTGGCTGGCCCACAGCTGCCTTAGGACTGGGAGGGAGAAGCACAGTGAATAGCAAAACCCAAAATTGACATTTGGATGTGCCAATGAAATATTCCATATCATATCACGTCATGTCAGTATACTAACCAGAGCTGACCTGAAGATGGGGGTATTCTCTCAGGGATCACTCGGGCTCACTCTTCCAGTATTTTGTTTTTGGGACAGTCTCTGCTCTGGGATCGCTGGCTGGCACAGGCTGGGCATTGGTTGGCAGGTGGTGAGCAATTGCACTGTGCATCACTCATTTGTATATTTTGTTATCACTGTTGTTATCATTATCATTTTATTTTAATTAGAAATAAATAGTTTTTATCTCAATCTGTGAGTCTCCCTGCCCTTTTCTACCCAGTTCTCTCCCCTACTCCGTGGGTGTGTATGGGGAAAGAGGGGGTGAGATAGCAGGCTGTGTTTGACTGCCAGCCAAACCACCACACATACCATTATACATTTATTGAGCCAGTGTCTACCTGGCTTAGATATTTTTGGTCTGTAGTTACAGAATCCTTCTCTGAGGTGCCAAATCTCATGTGACAATGTGCTTGAGTATGCATCATGTATAAAACTGCAAACTCTAATCTGACCGAGGAACATTACTTTCTTTTTGTAAAGATCTCTTTAACCAAGAAATCTATTTTATTTTTATATTATCTTATAAGCAATACCGTTATATTCCTGTCTGATCACTGATAGCTGAATACTATTAAATCTAGATGCTATTAGAAAATCCCCATTTGTTGATGAGTCTCAGAGACACTCCTTTCAAGCTTGGCTAATAGGCCAATTTGTAATACTCTCATTATGTACTTGCAGTACTAACTCAAATGCCTTTATTGTTCCTAGAGTCTTATACTTCTACAGTAAGTATACTTAAACAAATTTGCCATTTCATCCAATAATTAAGTCAATTTTGCTTGAAAAGATTGATTTCCTGTAAAACAATTAAAAAATAAATTATCTGAAAACCTGTAAGAGGTTTTCCAAGAGTCTGTCTTGTTTAATGTCAGTAGTTATTTCAGTCATCTTCTTTGTCTTTTGTGACTTTAGCCTATTGTTAATTCTCTAGCAATATTTTAGCATTTGCATGGAGTCCCAGATTTATTTGAAGGAATATACACAGAGCAGAGATAGTCCACTAGTTTGAAAGTAACCAGTAACTAAGTGTTGATTAACAGCCTCTTTAGTTACTGCTAGTTGTGAAGTCTTCCACATTTGTAAGTCTGTAAGTTTGTAGGTTTCCTGCTTCTTCCCAAACATAAAATAGAAATATTTATTGAACACTGCACTCAGTTTGTTACTTGCTACTGTTGTTATTTTCATTAACATCTTCATCTGTTAATGAATAAAAAATGTTGCTTAAAACTTTTTTTTTGTTTTTTGCTCTGTTGACAGTTGTTTTTCTGCAATGTACTTATTAACCTTTGTCACTTCTATATGCCTCATAATTTCTAATTTACTTTAATTTCCATTTTCTCTTTTCTTCAGTCTTTTATTTCTAATTGCTTTCTTATTTCCAATTGCTGCTTTAACTTTTCCACTGAAAGTAGAATGTGCTTTTAGATAAAACTGCATAGTTTATACATGCAGTGAAAAAATTAGGGCACCTTAGAGACTCAGAGGAAAACTGACATGATTCAGTTAAATTCAGGAGCATTATCTGTACAAAAATACTTTGAATAGCTTGAAATAGAGTGAAGCTGTGTTTGTCGAGATTGGAAAAAATGGGAGGCCTGAAAGGGAGATTTGTGTGTATGCATCATGAGGAAATCTTATGGCTTAAAGACATTTTTCAGGAACAATTTGGAAATGTGTAGATTATCTGGATTCGAGGACAGATGTTAGGATAACACATAGATTATTTGGCCTGAGTATGTCATGTAGGTATAAAAAGGAAGTTTTCCAGAGTAATATAGGCTGAAGAGGTGATTCCTGAGGAAACAACAAGCTCTGCTTACTCATGTGTAACTTACACAAGTGAGAAGACAAATAGTATCAGAAGATCTGGCAGAGATTTCAGTTTGAATATAAGGAGGTAAATCCGATGACAGAAATGGATCTGCATTTCCTAGCAAATAGGTGATTGCTGAAGCTACACTTGCAATGGAGATAATAAGTGAAAAAGAAGGCAGAAAGAAGATGGGGTAAGAATATGGATTTGTGTATTCAAATAAACAACTGTCATTGATATTCTTTCACTGCTTTACTGAGAGGAAGTTGTCCAGGTCCTTTGGGCCCCACAGTTCAAGAAGGACAGGGAACTGCTTGAGAGAGTCCAGCACAGAGCCACCAAGATGATTAAGGGAGTGGAGCATCTCCCTTATGAGGAAAGGCTGAGGGAGCTGGGGCTCTTTAGCTTGGAGAAGAGGAGACTGAGGGGTGACCTTATTAATGTTTATAAATATGTTAAGGGCGAATGTCATGAGGATGGAGCCAGGCTCTTCTCAGTGATGCCCAATAGTAGGACAAGGGGCAATGGGTGTAAGCTGGAACACAGGAGGTTCCGCTTAAACTTGAGAAAAAACTTATTTACAGTGAGGGTAACAGAGCACTGGGACAGGTTGCCCAGGGAGGTTGTGGAGTCTCCTTCTCTGGAGATATTCAAGACCCGCCTGGACACCTTCCTGTGTAATCTCGTTTAGGTTCCTGCTCCGGCAGGGCGATTGGACTAGATTATCTTTTGAGGTCCCTTCCAATCCCTAACATTCTGTGATTCTGTGATTCCCCACCTGATTTTAGAATCTGGAACTAGGTGGGCGAATGGATATGTGATATTTTTATTTCATATCTTCTTACCTGAAAAGGAATCTAGGATTAATTTCTAAGACTTTCACTGTTTCATGAAGAACTAGCATCAGAAACAGCTGGTGAACAGTTACAAGGTGAGAATTTGGGAAATGTTGCAATTAGAACTTTTATGTCTATGAATACATTTTTTGCTTGATCTCAGTTTTATAATGTATTTTCTCAAACTATAATCTCCTGATCAAAATGGTGTATTTTCCAATCTACGTAGAGCTGGGAGGGCTGCAGTCAGATTCTCTTCTACCATCTTATGTCAGAGTCTCAGGGGAGAGGTCTGTAAACACTGTTTTTCCTCCACCAGAAAATAGCCTGTGCCCTTGAAAGAAAGGAGGATGGTCTGGTGATAGTGGCCAGCATGGGTGATATTTCTGTAGCCAGTGGTGCAAAATGTGTCATGTGACTAATCTTGTCTTAGTCACCTTTATCTGCTCAGGACCTCCACTTGTGGTAAGATACAGTTAAAGTTTAATTCCTGGAGCTGTACTGAAGTGTTTTCTGTTCACTACATCCTGTGATAAAGAAGGTAGCATTTATCATGTGAATGTGCAAGGAAAAGTCGATTTCAACAAGAATGTATTTGAATAAAATTTTGCTTGGAGATTGTCTCCACCAACCTAACCAAAACTGTTGAAACAAGTTTATTCTCTAATGTGACTGCTGTGATTATTATTTTCACTAACCTACCAGTTTCAATTAGTGATTTGCTTTGTTCTATTTGATGTAAAAGTTATTACTTATGTTGTACAGATTAAAATGATCAAATTTTGTAACGTTGCTACTATGTGTTTTAACATTACTGTGCTATTCAAACCTATTCAAACAATGCTGAGGATCTGAAGCTCACAGTGGTGAGGGGCATAAATGCCTGTTGTTCCATTGCTTTGGCATGGGTCCACATTCAGTGAGGTAACCACCAATGCTAAAGTTACATCTCCATCCCACGCACGGTGCCATTAGACAAACTTCATATAGATATAAAGACGCAACCCTTTTTTTCAATGGCAGAATTGTGTCTATGATTTGCATAAAAAATGTTTTTTTCTTCTGAAATAGGATACATTGTAATAAAAGTGTTGCAAACAATTTTAAGATAAATGTTTAGGATTTGATAAAACACTTCCATAACCTTTTCTGATATTTGTTTTTTTAAAAGGCTGAAACACACAAGCATTTGCTAAATATTTTTCACCAAAATCTGTCAATGAAATATATAGCTCAGTAATTCAGTTTGTTTCTTACTCTTTACATTGACAACATTTTGTCATACCTTGGATCCAGAGTGCAGCATATTTCAAAGTAAATCCTTCCTGAATTGTGTTGAAGACTATTATTTGCTAATCATGACAACAAAAATAATGCCATCACATTAGTGCACCTTGGTATTAAAAATAGAAGACAAGGAATGTTAATCCAGACAGCATGTGTATTATTGCTCTCACTGTAATGTAATTTGGTCTACTGAAAATGAAGATATGCTGCTGTAAAGTGTAATCAAGAACAGCTCAATTCAGTCAGGCAATACTTTCCTCAAGTTGATTCCATCCATAATGCACTGCTAAAGAAAAGGAATCTTTCTAAAGTGGTGCTAATTGCTGGACACTTTGAGCCCTTTTGGAAGTTTTATAAGAGAATGTCAGGGTAAAATGACTTCAGTCTTCATTTGTCATGATAATGAAGTTGTAGAACATCTCTTTAAATTTGCCTTATTTTAGGTGCACATTGTATAATGATAATATATCCTCATAGCCACTCTTCTTCATGCAATCAGGTTGCTATTTGATTTAAAAATATGAAGATAAATCTTCATAATGATATTACATTATGAAAGCAAATGGCATTTGTTTTAGGTGAAGTGTGTGAAAGAATGAAAATAAACTAATAACTACATTTTTTTGAAATAGGATGGTTTTTGTTCATGGGAAATATTCTATAGAAGATGTATGTGTCTTGTTAAGTATGAACTTACAAGTGAGCTGAGGATGTTTAGGTTTTAGAATCATTCCATCTACTAAAAAGAAATATACAATATTGTGTCAGTATTTCATTGTGATTAACAAGGGTAAAAATGCTTTGACTTGATACAGCAAATTATTGTGGGAGCAGTTCTTGGTAGGCCAAAATTTACTATTTTTAGTCTATTATTTTTACATACAGAGAAGTTTTGGGTTTTGTTGTCTGATCATTACTTCTGTGAATCAGTTAACTTGTTTTTGTATTTTTTTTTCATTTTTGTTTAAAATTTGAATTTTTCATAAGGAACAATGTTAATAGATTCATTAATAATTAATGACAAGCATTTAAAAAAAAATCCAACCCCTTCTAGCTACTCAAATTACATCCATGTCTGATTCCAGAAAAGTCTCTGATGTTAGGACCTTTCTGATTTCCTTGGCCTAAATGATATAAAGAACAGGAAAAGGGATAAGGATCTCAGCTTTGATGTTTCCCTGACATCCCATGGTTTTTTTCTTAATATCTAATAAATACAAAAGTGAGGTTATGACTGGATAGTAAATTTTTTCATGCTTCCTTTATATGCTGTTGCATGTATTTCATGCATAATATGCAAACATATAATTATGTTCTGTATATTCATCAAGAATAACATATATCATAGAATCATAGAATCATAGAATAGATTGGGTTGGAAAAGACCTCCAAGATCATCAAGTCCAACCCCTGATCCAACTCCAATTACTATATCATGGCACTAAGGGCCACGTCCAATCTCTTTTTAAAAACCTCCAGGGATGGTGAATCCACCACCTCTCTGGGCAGGCCGTTCCAGTGCCTGATTACCCTCTCTGTAAAGAATTTCTTCCTAACATCTAACCTAAACCTCCCCTGGCGGAGCTTGAGCCCATGCCCCCTTGTCCTTGTTGGTTGCCTGGGAGAAGAGACCAACCCCCACCTGGCTATAACCTCCCTTCAGGTAGTTGAAGAGAGTGATGAGGTCACCTCTAAGCCTTCTCTTCTCCAGACTAAACAACCCCAGCTCCCTCAGCCTCTCCTCATAGGACTTGTGCTCAAGTCCCTTCACCAGCCTCGTTGCTCTTCTCTGGACCCATATGTATGTGTATATGTGCGTACACTTATTTATATACACATATACAAACATAAGAAGACCACATATATATGTACGGACCTACAGACAGACATAGCTTTGGTTAGTAGGACATGACTAATCACTGAGTTTCATTATGAGCTCTGACAAACATCTTGACATTTTCACTGTATAGAACACAACAAATGCTAGCAAAAGAAAATCAGGAAATTCAAAACCAGTTAATGTTATGGCCA
The DNA here is from genome assembly GCF_000700745.2 of Antrostomus carolinensis. NCBI lineage: Eukaryota > Metazoa > Chordata > Aves > Caprimulgiformes > Caprimulgidae > Antrostomus > Antrostomus carolinensis. Next base: position 5,949 of record NW_010328132.1, on the reverse strand, counting down.
TTGCTCACCCCATATTCAATTATGCTGTTGCGTTTAATGTTCTGTAGTGTAACTATTATCCCTATATAAATAAGTTGTTGCCCCATGGAATGTGTTAGGAAGCTACATATATGAACATGTACCATATTTAACCAAATGGAAGTATTTGCACAATATTGAGACCTGTTGCTATAGACAATCCTTTACAAAATTCAGATCCAAGAGCCAACCACAACCATGTTGGGCTTGTTTGGTATGTCTGTAGAGATATAAATTAATCTGGATATCATTTAGCATGTGGTATTAGTTTTATTAAATATGTAGATTTATTAATATTTCACTGCATCATTTAGTTAGATGTTTAAAAAAAGATTTTATGAATCTATTATTTAGATGAGATAAAGGATTATATGGTTCTTTATGCAGAAAATATATCTCATCTCTCTTACTTTATTATCTCATTTGGTTTTAGATGAAGGATGTCGGATTGTATAATGAGGGAATGAGATTTCATTTTCACCAAGGCTGCTCAAACTTAATTCATGGGCTTCAAGCTCCACTGTTCTTCTCAGTAATAAGACTCTATATGTCATACTTTTTTGCTTGTGAAATCTGGAGTAGCGCATTTTGAAGTTTCTAATTCCATAGTGCTCAACTACCTGTGACATTATTAATTGAAAAGACTACAGTATATTGTAGCTTTCTGGGTTACAGTTTCTTCCTTCTTTCAATATGCATGGTTTTGTTTCTTCAGGGCTTTTAGAAGAAAGAAAACAAGTGTATGGTCAAAGAATATCTAACAATCATGCATCAGTGGTATTCTCTTACATATAAAATGTACATTTCAAATGCTTTCTAAAAAACTAACTACAAGTTAGAATGGATTTCAGAGGCAAAATGGAGTCAGCAACCAAAACATTTTTAAAATCTTACTTGATTTACATTGACTGCATACCCCTGTCTCTATCATCCTCCAGTATTCATTGTCATCCTTGAGTTCTTTAGGATTCTTCTTGGAGCACCTAACTATTTTTGTTAGTAAGCATGTGTGGCTTGCTTTGAAATGCCCAGAATATGTCTGATGATTCATAAACCAATGGTTTGAAAGTCTAAGTCTAATGAAATGTTATGAAGTTATTTAAGTCTGATGAAATGTAAGCCATCACTTGACAAGGTCAAACCTCACATGCACAAGGTAAGTGAAAATGAAAATAATGCTGTTTACAATAGATTTTGGTGACATGTTTAAGAATTTTAAATTGCCCTATGAATACAAAGCCAAGTTATTTAAAGACTATTCAATCACAATTAATGAAATTTTAATTGGAGTGTAAACTAATAAGTCACAGTGTGTCATAAGCTTAGAAAAATAATTTCTGAAATGCAAAATCGGTGAAACAGTGCCGATTTAACAGTTTAATAGTTACGGAAAAGTCAGGCTTTCTGATTTATTCCTTCCCCCAACCTAGGGGGAAGAGAAGCCAGTCAAAGCTTCTACAGGTATTATTGAAGGTGTTGGGACCTTCAGGAAGGAGATAATATGCAGAACTCTGGTGTTGATCAGGGGTTAACATGAGATCAGAATTGTCAAGAAGCTCAGTTCAGAGGATAATTATGAGTATTTCAAGAAAGTATAATATATTCCTTAACAGAGAAATTGGCAGACATGGAAAGATAATGGAAATTTCTCCCTTCTCTCAAATAATTTCATATAATGAATTCAGTGCATTTGTAAAA
>NW_010328132.1:0-4206 GCF_000700745.2 Antrostomus carolinensis | reverse complement strand
AGGAATTATTCCTTAATTTTTCATTGTGCTGTAGGTGTTGTGAATATGAGATGACTGACCATGTACAATTAAGCATGAAATTCCTAGCTTTTTTTTTTTATTATTATTCCAGAGACAACATTTCATTTCCTATCTGTAAGAAGGTGTGAGAGTTCTTCCTACACTTCCTCTCTCAACTTAGCATTTTGGCTTTTGCACTGCCATTTTTACATGTTTTAAGGTGAAGATATCAAGCAATAGCAAGTTGTCCTCCTTAAGGCACTCCTCACTTTGTAAACAAACTTGAATCATTATTCAGCTAAAAAATGAATCCAAGTTCTAGAGTCAGATCTCCAGAGATAATGGTAGTCAAATACAATCATATTTAAGCAATAGTGCAAGGTTTTTAATTTGAATTTACTAAAATTAGTAAAGAATTAACCACTTCAGACTGCTATCAAACAGAAGACAAATAATCTAAAGGCATGTCACCATGGCAGATTACATTTATTAGGCTATTCTGACTACTATAGCTCTCCAAAGGGTTCCCATAGTTACGTTTTATAGCAAACTGAAATGTCAGATAGAAACTTCAACTTCAAAATGAACTGATGAAATCACTGAAGGCAGAATCTGGCTTGGGGGTGCATAAAGCATTTGTAATTCCAATATGGATTTTATTGCTACTGTTCTATTACTTTCAGATACTGGATTTTAATGGCATGTAAAGAAACTTCAGTGAGCATTACTCAAACAATAATTGAAGACTGATTATTTGATGGATAGGTTTTTTTGAAGGAGGGATTATTTTCCTAGTGATTTCCTAGGGATTAAAATATGGGTGATCTAACCCTCACAAATGAATGTGATGCACACTCCAAAATTATCTGATCCAACCTTTCTGCAGGGCTCTGTAGAAGAGAGAAGTTAATTACCTTTGTGTACTCTCCTGAGATAGAACAAAAATTAGTCCAGAGTTATTAGCTCAACATTTTGATATACATATATAAAAAAAAAATGTTTCTTATAAAACAGAAATGCTAAATTGAGTATTTAGAGAATAGGAGTTTGATTTCCACCCAACATTTTAGTTGTCATTAATAATGCTACTTCTTCTCAAGTAGAATTTCTTCTCAATACCTTAATTAAAAACCACCTCTGAACCCACAGATTTGTAATGTTCCCTACAGTCTGTTATTTTATTACCAAAAAAATCACCAAAAATGACATCTAATTCACTTTCAAAAAAAGACATTTAAAATATTGTATTAAAAGTTCACCTATTTATATTCAATATGATCTCAATTACCTTCTCTAAATTTTCTGAAGTCTGTTTTAAAATCAATTAGTATAACCCTTGCAAAAAGACATCTATGTATGGAAAATTATATGATTTGTTTATGCTATAGTAATTTTAAAATGTTGTTTACATTCAATAGAAATATATGTTTATTTGAATAATCCCTTCATATAAATTAATGCAGGTAGGAAATGGGTGTTTGGAATAGAACTATTTCATAGAGAGGACAGGAAAGATGTTCGATTTGATGTCTAAGAAATATATAAGTATCTCCATATCTGAACTGAAAATCACAGTCATAGTTTATTGCACTTGAGAAATGAAAAACAATTTAATCATAATGCAAAAGACCCTGAAGTAGATTTTTTTTTTTTTTTTTTTTTTTTGCCTATCCAAAGCTCTTCATGTGGGGAAGAGGTTGGGTATTCCTGGAGTGTTACATTCTGGTTATCCATATAAACAAGATTTGTTCAGGGACTGAGTTAAAAGGTGACTAGTATTAGGTGAATATTTTATTTCTATTGTTGATCTAAACAAGTCTGCTCTCTATGTAACCAGCATAGGCACAAGATCAGCTTCCAATAGTGTTTAGATTTGCACGATACAAAACTGTGCCCCTACATCATAATACTATCCAGAATTTTTTCCTTAATCTTGCCTACATTGGACTTGTACATTCATTGAAAGAATACATAGTAGAAACAATAGGGCTGTGAAAATGACTGACCAACAATGTATTTGACCATGATCAAAAACTGACAAAATAGAAAATTAGAATAAAACACCTGCAGCGTAACTGATCATAACTTTGTAGCATATCTATTTAACTAATCTTGTGTAAAAATATTTTTTAAGACTCTCTTTATTCTCTTACAATTGCCCGTTCAGATTTTATTTTATCATTCCTTTTTGCAATTGGTCTAGCTGGCGTTATCAACACTGCTGTCCTGGATTTTACATTCAGCTGACACAATTGCTAATCCAATACCAAAATTTACGTTGATGTACAGCAAGAACCTTCCTATTCCAGTGGTTACGGCTGTATAAAAATGTTATGTTTTTTATAGTTAAAGTATAGTGCCATTGTTTCTCTGAATTTTTTCCTTAACATCTTTTGGCATGAATTATATATTTTATTATTTAAAAATTCCAGCTTAGTTTTCTTTTTTTATATTAGTAAGTTTTTCGTGTCTAGAATTGACTATATGAGCATATTTATAAGACTAAAAAATAATTTTAAGAGTTATGAGAAAAAGAATAAAATTCATATTAGAACTTTAAAGTAACTTACTTTTATAATGGAACCATATAAAAAGCTCTTCACTTCCAGAAACAATTTTATTAATGAAAAGGATGAAACCCTGATCTTTGGTGAACTCTATGGGAAATTTGTCTTCGACCTCAGTGGAGTTGGTGTTATCCAATGCACACAACTATAACAGAATATAATATTAAAAATATGTCAGGGAGAACATTACAAGGGAGAGCCCTTCAGTTCTGTAAACACAGTCCTTATGAGTCATGAAGTAACTAAAGAATATAAGAGAATTTAATTTTTTAAGATGAACCTCCAGACTGGTATATTCAATACGAAATCTTAAAATTCATCCATTCATCTATTTTGAATCACAGGAAATTTATTAACTTTGATATTTTGGATATAAGACATATATTCTGCATTTAGGTACAGAAATACAAAGAATTTTGTGTCAGAAGTCCTATAGGCTTCCAATTCTGGCTAACTGTTATGAATATGAGGATGATCAGCATTCATGAAAATCAGTCTGCTTTGACTTACATGTCTGTGCATGGATGTAGGTACAAAGGTTTGCTCAGCTTTAAAATTATTCCTTAAACCTCTCTGAGCCTAAGATATAAGGAATGAACCACTTGCTCATGTAATAACATTCTTAGAGGTAATATAAGTGTTTGAAAACTGGTTAGCAATAAAAAACAATTAAATAAAGCTGCAAAAAGAAGGTGAATTCTCTGTACCTCACTTCTGAAACCATCAGTAGCCTTCCTCTCAGTTTTCAATCAGTATGATCCCTTCCTTGTTTCCAGCATTCATGTCGGCATAATTTCAAAATCTTCTGTGTGAACTTCCTAACATCTTTTCCAGTATCAAGTTGATTAAGTTGTTTCTCTGTCTACCTAACCCCTCATCAAATAGAAGAGTTCTTTCAATGAATGTAAGACTATTTCCTTTCTCTCTTGTCTACTTTTCTCTAGTAAATGAATAATTTAATACCACCATATTAGTATTCATGCATAACCTCCTCATTTAATGATGACAGTAAATCAAAGCTTAAAACACATCTGTTTACAAAGAAATTACCATATTTCATATACTGTATGCAAATTCTGTGCAACTTTTTTTATTTCCTTGAAGGCAGAACTCTCATTCTTCTGACACACCTAATTACTTCTGTATCCAAGTTTGACTTGCTAATGATATATATCTGTGGTTTTCAATACTGCATTTGGAGTCTTCTTCCTGTCCATGATCTTGACATATTGAATCCAAGCTGCTGGAAAGAGCATAATCTTTAAAGATCCTTTCATTTGAGGGAGCTGGCGGAGGTGCTTGCCAAACCCCTTTCCATCATCTACCAGTAGTCCTGGCTGACTGGGGAGGTTCCACTTGACTGGAGGGTGGCAAATGTTACACCCAATTACAAGAAGGGCCAGAGGGAGGATCCGGTGAACTACAGGCCTGTCAGTCTGACCTTGGTGCCAGGGAAGGTGATGGAGCAGATCACCTTGAGTGCTATCACACAGCACATACAGGCCAACCAAGTGATCTGACCCAGTCAGCATGGGTTTATGAAAAGCAGGTCCTGCCTGACTAACCTGATCTCCTTCTATGAAAAGGTTATCCACTTTGTGGACAAGAGAAAGGCTGTGGACATGGTGTACCTGGACTT
>NW_010328131.1:3099-3523 GCF_000700745.2 Antrostomus carolinensis | reverse complement strand
TGAGTCCGTCCGTGTGTCCGTCTGTCCATGTTCCGTCTGTCTGTCCGACCGTCCGTTTGTCCGTGCTTCCGTCCGTGTGTCCGTTTGACCGTGTATCTGTCTATTCGTCTGTCCGTCCATGTGTCTGTCCGTCTATCAGTCTGTCCGTCTGTCCCTGTTTCAGTCCGTGTGTCCGTCTGTCCATCCGTGTGTGTCTGTCCATTTGTCCATGTGTCCGTCTGTCCGTCCGTTTGTCTGTGTTTCCGTCCGTGTGTCTGTCCGTCCGTGTGTCTGTCCATGTTTCCGTCTGTCGGTGTTTCCGTCCGTCTGTCCGTGTTTCCGTCCGTCTGTCCGTCTGTGTCGTCCGTCTGTGTGTCCGTCCGTGTGTCCGTCTGTCGGTGTTTCCGTCCGTCTGTCCGTGTTTCCGTCCGTCTGTGTCGTCCGT
>NW_010328131.1:662-2218 GCF_000700745.2 Antrostomus carolinensis | reverse complement strand
TCCGTGTGTCCGTCTGTGTGTCTGTCCGTCTATCCGTTCGTCTGTACGTGGGTCTGTCTGCGTGTCTGTCCCTGTGTGTGTGTCCGTCTGTCCGTCCGTGTGTCCGTCTGCGTGTCTTTCTGTCCGTGTGTCCGTCCATGTGTTTGTCCGTGAGTCCGTCCATCTGTCCGTCTGTGTGTCTGTCTTTCTCTCCGTGTTTCCGTCCGTGTGTCCGTCCGTCCATTTGTGTGTCCGTCCATGTGTCCGTCTGTCCGTGTGTCCTTCTGTCTGTCCGTCCGTCCGTCTGTGTGTCCATATGTCCGCGTGTCCTTCCAGGTGTCCATCTGTCCGTGCTTCCGTCTGTCTGTGTGTCTGTCAGTCCATGTTTCCGTCCGTCCGTGTGTCTGTCCGTCTGTGTGTCCGTTTGTCCATGTGTCCGTCCGTGTGTCTCTCCGTGTGTCCGCCTGTCCTGGTGTCTGTCCGTTCGTGTGTCCGTCAGTCCGTGTGTTCAACCGTCTGTCCGTGTGTCCTTCTGTCCATTTGTCCGTGTGTCCGTCTGTCCATGTGTCCTTCTGTCTGTCCGTCCGTGTGTCCGTCCGTGTATCTTTGTGTTTGTCCGTCCGTGTGTCTGCCAGTGTATCAGTCTGTCCGTCTCTCTGTCCGTGTGTCCATCTGTCCGTGTTTCAGTCCGTGTCCGTAGTGTGTCCGTCTGCGTGTCTGTCTTTCTGTCCGTCCGTTCATCCGTCTGTGTGTCTGTCCGTCTATTTGTCCGTGTGTCCTTCCATGTGTCCGTCCGTCTGACCCACTGTCCGTCCTTCCGTCTGTGTGTCTGTCCGTCCGTCCATGTCTCTGTCCATGTGTCCGTGTGTCCGTCTGTGTGTCCATGTGTTCGTCTGTCCATGTGTCTGTCCATGTTTCAGTCCGTGTGTCCGTCCGTGTGTCCGTGTCTCTGTCCGTGTGTCCGTCCGTCTGTCCGTGTCTCTGTCCGTGTGTCCGTCCGTCTGTCCGTGTGTCCGTACGTCTGTCCATGTGTCCGTCTGTGTGTCTTTCTGTCCGTGTGTCTGTCCGTGTGTCCATCTGTCCATGTGTCTGTCCGTGTTTCCATCCGTCTGTCCATGTGTCGGTCCGTCCGTTTGTCCCTCTGTGTGTTCGTCTGCATGTCCCTGTGTCTGTGTTTCCATGTATTTCTCTGTCCGTCCGTGCATCCGTCTGTCTGTCTGCGTGTCTGTTTTTCTGTCCGTGTGTCCATCTGTCCGTCCGTGTTTCTGTCCGTGTGTCTTTCTGTCCGTGTGTCTGTCCGTGTTTCCATGTGTCCGTCTGTCTGGTCATCCGTCAGTGTGTCCGTCTGCGTGTCTGTCTTTTTGTCCGTGTTTCTGTCTGTTCGTCCGTGTGTCCATCCGTCCGTGTGTCCATCCATCCGTGTGTCTGTCCGTGAGTCCGTCTGTCCATCCATCTGTCCGACCGTCCATCTGTCCTTGTGTCTGTCCGTGCGTCCATCCGTGTGTCTGTTTTCGTCCGTCTGTCCATGTGTTCGTCCATTTATCCGTCTGTCCGTCCGTGTGTCTGTCCATCTGTCC
>NW_010328131.1:0-342 GCF_000700745.2 Antrostomus carolinensis | reverse complement strand
CGTCGGCCCGTCCGTGTGTCCGTCTGCGTGTCTGTCTTTCTGTCCGTGTATCCGTCCGTTCGTCCGTGTGTCCACCCGTCCATGTGTCCATCTGTCCATGTGTCTGTCCATGTGTCCGTCCGTGAGTCCGTCTGTGTGTCCGTCCTTGTGTCTGTCCGTCTGTGCTTCCGTCCGTCTGTCCATGTGCCCGTCTGCATGTCTTTCTGTCCGTGTATCCGTCCATGTCCGTCCGTCCGTGTGTCCCCCCGTCTGTCTGTCCTCCCGTGTGTGTGTCCGCCCTTCCGTGTTTCCGTCCATTCGTGTGTCCGTGTCTCCGTCTGTCCCTGTGTCAGTCCGTACTTG
>NW_010328130.1:759-1113 GCF_000700745.2 Antrostomus carolinensis | reverse complement strand
GGTAGGAGACCAAAGATAAAGTAGAGGATGAAAAGTGGTGAAAGTCCGATAGACGAAGTAGAGGCCGAAAAAGGGGTAGGAGGCCAAGGAGTAAGTGGAAGCCGAAAAAGGGCTGGGAGACCAGGGAGAAAGTGGAAGCTGAAAAAGGCGTGGGAGACCAGGGAGAAAGTGGAGGCTGAAAAGGGGTTGGAGGCAAAGACAAAGTAGAGGCTGAAAAGAGATGGGAGGCCATGGAGAAAGTAGAGGCTGAATAGATGTGTGCGGTTGCATTCAAAGTGGAGGCTGAAAAGAGGTCGGAGGACAAGGAGAAAGTAGAGGCCGAAAAGGGGTGGGAGGCCAAGGAGAAAGTAGAGG
>NW_010328130.1:0-603 GCF_000700745.2 Antrostomus carolinensis | reverse complement strand
AGTAGAGGCAAAGAAGGGGTGGGAGGTCAAGGAGAAAGTAGAGGCAAAGAATGGGTGGGAGGCCAAGGAGAAAGTAGAGGCAAAGAATGGGTGTGAGGCCAAGGAGAAAGTAAAAGCGGAGAAAGGGATGGGAGGCCAAGGAAAATGTAGGTGCCGAAAAAGGGGTGGGAGGCCAAGGAGAAAGTGGAGGCTGAAAAGTTGTGGGGGACCATGGAGAAAATAGAGGCTGAGTAGAAGTGGGAGGCAGCATTCAAAGTGGATGTTGAAAAGTGGTGGGAGGCCAAGGAGAAAGTAGAGGTTGAAAAGTGGTGAGAGGAAATAGAGAAATGAGAGGCTGAGGAGGCGTCGGCGGCTGCGTTGAAAGTGGAGGCTGAAAAGTGGTGGGAGGCCAAGGAGAAAGTAGAGGTTGAAAAGTGGTGAGAGGAAATAGAGAAATGAGAGGCTGAGGAGGCGTCGGCGGCTGCGTTGAAAGTGGAGGCTGAAAAGTGGTGGGAGGCCAAGGAGAAAGTAGAGGTTGAAAAGTGGTGAGAGGAAATAGAGAAATGAGAGGCTGAGGAGGCGTCGGCGGCTGCGTTGAAAGTGGAGGCTGAAAAGTGGTGGGAG
>NW_010328129.1:36232-44804 GCF_000700745.2 Antrostomus carolinensis | reverse complement strand
GCCTGCACATGGGTCTCTGCTCCACCATTGAGTCTCTGTGGCCTACATGTGGGTCTCTGCTCCACCATTGAATCTCCGTGGGCTGGAGGGGACTTTGCTTTCTCCTACTCCATGCAGTAGAACTGGGTGTGGGTCTCTGACTTTCTCTGGCAATGTAGCTCTCTCTGTCTGTCTGTCCTTTGTTTGGGCCGATGGTTGTCATTTGTTCAGGTCAACGGCCTCTCCTCCAGGTTCACCCCCACCTACTTCTTTCCAGGACAGTCCTTTCCCTCACAAATATGGATTTGCAGAGGTGTTTCTCTAGTGCTCATTGGCACGGCCTGGGCTGGGGGGGTCTCTGCCTTGGAGCCAGGGGAGGTTTTAGCTCTCACAAGGTGGCCCTTCCCCCACTACCAAAAAAAACCACACACACAGACACACACACCCCCAACACATTGCCAACACTTGAAAAGTCTTTCCTTTGTTCTTTTAGATAAGAAAAATAGTGCACATACTTTTGAAACACAGTAGATCATTAGGAAAATTACAACCTTGTTTTGAAAAACCTGTTTTCTTTCATTCTGTCAAATATAAACACTATCATATCTAAACCTTTTCTTACATATCTAGCAAGAGGCTTTCTTAAAGTGAAGAAGGAAAAAGAAAGCTGTTTCACAGAATATTGGCTAGAACCATGCTATCATCTGTGCCTGCAGGGTTCAGGACCTTTTCACAATCTACCTTAGATGGTTAGGGAACCTCCCCTTTGACCAGCCAGCTCATCTAAAAACCCTTTATTTAATGAGTTCCAAGTTCATCTGAGGATATAAGAACAAAAATCAGCATGGCAAGTCTTGTCAGTGGCCCCGGTAGTTCCCCTGCTTTAAAGCCATTGGTGACATTCTATTTTTAAGTTTTATACAGTGCACCTAACTCTGTGGGGGGAGGCCTTGAAACTCATTTACTAATCACAACTATGTTAGCTACTGAGTGATGAGTGTTGGTGGCCCATTGCTTCTTTACATTAAGGAGAATTCTCACCCCTGGAAGACATTTCATACCCCAATGTCCTGCAGCCATTGCAATGAATCAGAGGTGTGGTACAGTGTTGCTTTTGTGCTGTCTGTAGGTGCTGGACAGCAAAATCTGGAAACAGTGTTCTGAGACAGGCTCCCATATATAGGCTGTACAGAATGGGAAAACTCAGAAATACTTGTTCAGTTTCTTCTTGCTTCTGTACAGAAGAACAAACTCCTTCCAAGGATGTTGGAATGTAGAGTCCTGTTAAAAATGTTAATGAACCAAAATCTGAGTGCTGAGCATGGTTTCCCCTGTGCCATATGGTGTCAATTTTCAGAGCTTCTTTGGAACAGGTATTTTTCAATAGGATACCATCCACTGAAAACAGAGGAACAGCAAAAGTCTGACTCAAGAGCTCCCAAATTCCTGGATAGGTCCTTTGCTGAGTCTGCTGGCTGGATATTGTGAAAATCTACTTAGGGCAGATGCTGTATCTCTGGGGAGAGTGTTATCCTTCCATGAAGGAGCACAAATGGCAATAGGCAAGCAATGCAGTTGTTGTCTTCCAGTTTGTTGTTATGATTTCTATAAATCAGTAAGGCAGTTGGTATATGACAGAGTGCCATCTTAACACCTGAGTTTTGCTGAGTGTTTTCACTACTTGTTTTGAGAAGCAATTGCATTTGGATCTAAGAAGTCAGCAAGAATCTTCCTTGGTTGCCCAAGGAAGTTGTGGATTCCCCCTCCCTGGACATGTTCAAGGCCAGGCTGGATGAGGCTCTGAGCAACCTGGTCTAGTGGAAGGTGTCCCTGCTCATGGCACGGGGGTTGGAACTAGATTATCTTTAAGGTCCCTTCCAATCCTAACCATTCTATGATTCCATTCTATGAATCTCTGCTTCTCGTAAAACCAGAGATACCATGAGCAGTTGCTACTTCTAGTGAATTCTCACGGAAGACTGAGTCATTGAGGGGCAGAACCTGTAGCTGATTTACTGCTCTATAAGCAGCAGTACTTCTCGGCTCCCACTGAGTTCATAACTCAACAGGACTGAGTAACTGCTTGCTTACATAGAGACAAGAGTTCCCTTTTCCCCTGTTGATGCAATACCTCCCATTAGTATGAGTTCAACAAAAGTGGATGTCTGCTTCACATGCAAGGTAGAGGTTCCCAGGGAATTTGAAACCATTCCTCCAGTCTTTTCCCCACATCAAACGTTGTAATTCTAGTAATAGCAATTAATTCAAGCACAACAATAACATTAAAATACCTAGAAAACATATAGGCAGGAATGTTCTAACAGATGCGTTTGAGTTATGAAGCTTTCCTCTCTTGGAAGGAAACAGTAATTCACAGTTGAGGAACTTCTAAGTTACAAAGAAAAAATTTCCCATTAGTCAGTATGCAAAGGGGAATTTATACCAATAACTTCTTTAGTAAGCAAGGTTTCAGGCTGACCAAAAATGTTCATAATATTAGTTTGCTGTTGTTGCTATTTCCCTTAATGCACCTTTTTTCTACTTTAGCAAAGTCATCAATATGTTCAAGATATACATTTGAAAGGTGGGGAACTACTGGAAGAGTTACACCTTTCTGAAGATATAAACCTTATCATACTGTTCTTGTTGCGTATCTGGAAAGTAATAAAGGGTATGTATGGCTTCTTTTTTAGGAAAAAAAAAACAAACCTTCTGCCTATGTTATGCAGTATTTATCATTTTCAGCAGCCTAGAAAAATTCACTATCAAAAAAAACCTGATTGAAGTGTATCTAAGGCTGTAAGTGAAGGGAAGGCAGACATGAAAATAACAGTGGAGTTTCAATTAAACTTGAATGATTTATAGTTTGGATCAAGAATTGGTATTATAATTTAAAACATAAAAGCATACAAAAGATTTGAAAGTTGTAATATAGCTGACAACTAGCATTTGTTACATAAAATCAATTAGTGGCACATTTTTGGGAGGAAAGGAAAATTAGTTCTGTAACATGTAGTCATTGTATAAGGGAAAGGACAGAGTATTTCATTCACTAGTTCAAAGCATGCATTTTTGGGGGGGAAAAAATGACTTTGTGATGTCTATACCTGCCAAACAAAATTCCTCTCCTTTTTTTGAGAATCTCTCAATGGATCTTTTGAACTTTCAGGAGTGACTGTTAAGTATTCAAAATCATGAAGTTAACTGGCTTATCCACAGTTTTAAAATATTCTTTGCATTGTAATATTTCTGAAATTTCAGTTCCGTTTTTCTCCTGTTAATATATGACATTCAACAGTACCATCCCCATTCCTCATAGATGTATGCTGGCAGGCTGTTATGGTTAGGTTTGTTACTATTAAGGTTATTGATTGATTATTAATAATTATTGTTATTGTGGGGGTTTACTGTATTAACTTTTACTTCAAAATAGTATAGAACATGAAAAACTATGCCAAAACTAACAATGTATTGACATGAAAAATTAATTTTAATTACACTTCAGAGAGTTTATACTACATTTATGTAGGCTCAAAGTATCACTCCAGCTATCAGTTACAGCTAGAAGTGAAGTTTCAAGGGTTGCTCTTCAGTAACTGTGACAGATTGTGCAGATAAAAGCAGTAGATAGCACTAACCATCTACAAATGTCTTTAGAGAGTAGAATGAGTATTTTAGCTGTGAGGAGCAGAGTGTGTTAAGTGAAGAGGACATTTTAGTTCAGAATGCTAAAGAAATTAGATCTAAAATTATTTGCTTAATTCTAGAAGGTAACAATTTCTGCAAAGCAAGATAAGGAAAACCTTTTAAAGTAGAAGAATAGAAAGCAATTTAAAGTTTGGGAATTTTAGGTGGCATTGGAGCAAATAAAAATCAGATTATTGAAATGGAGTTTGTTTACTCTTTTATTCTTGTTTCTATAGAAACCTCAGCCACATTTCAACAAAATGCAACGGAGTCTGTTACATACGGGATCCCAGCTGGCGCATGGGACATGTTTGGTTTTTTCTCGCACTAACGTCTTTCAGTGCTTAAAAGGACAATCGGTGTTGTCTCATGTTGGATGCAAAGTGATTTTGGCAGTGGACTCTCCTAAACGATGTCTTCATGCAGGTGCAGCACACTTTGCCTCAAAGAAAAGTGCTTTTTCATCACAGCCAACAGACACTCCTCACAAAGTACCAGAAGAGAGAAATCCTTTGACTTCAGCCACTGATAGACCAAAGCAGAGCCCTGTGGAGTCACATTCTTCAGATGCTGATCCATTACAAGACAAGTCAATTAGTCTTGTTCAGAGATTCAAGAAAACTTTTAAACAGTATGGAAAAGTCATGATTCCAGTGCATCTTCTGACTTCCACTGTATGGTTTGGCTCCTTTTACTATGCAGCCATTAAGTAAGTTGATTCTTTGTTGCAGTGCCCAGTACTGCTGTTGAATTGAGACTTTCAGAGGTTAAAGGACATATAAGTTATTACTACATGTTTAAAAGTCCCTCTGTATGTAATAGGGAAATGAGGCTACATTTTTAACTAAAGCATGAGATTAATATCATAACTATATAGGATTCATGAGTGTCAGGTGTGTACTATTATCATGCAGCTATTGCTGTGTACCAGATATGTTGCTAACATTTGAAAGAATGCTCAGTCTCCCTAAAATATGCATGGATGTAAACAGCATTGAAATTGTTAGTAACCTCTCGCAAGATAAAGACTGAGATTTGGAATGCTGATTATGAATTGCTAGGTGAGATCTTTATAGACCTCTTCTTTTTTTGGCATTGGCTTGAGGTGTGTTTCATCACTTCCTTCCCACTTCATCCTCCCTCATCATTGGGCTTTCACATCACTCTGATCTCCTTGGAAGCTATGTATACCTTTTCCTTTTTTATTTCTTTTTCCTGTCTTTCCTGCCTTCTACTGAAAAAAAACCTGCTTCTGTAGGCCAGACTTTTAGATTGGAAATTAAATATTTGCGTGGCTAAAAAAAAAGATAAATCAATATTCTAATTTTAGTTTCTTTCAGCTATAGTGTGTGCCAGATACTGTTCTTTAAAATGGCATTTATTACAGAAAAACTACTATACCAGCTATGAGCTACTAGTTCAGATGAAAGAGGTTTTATTTATCTGCAAATGCTTTGATAAATTTGAGTAGAAGTTTGTATCTAGATTGCTAGTGTTGTATAGTTAATAATAGAAAGCATTAAACAGTGTCAGTTTGTGGTGGCAAGGAGGGGACTTTGACATAAGAATGCCTTACTGCACAAGTGTTTGTTTTAGTTACTCTAACCAGCTGGCATAATTGCCCTTTCTAGGAGCTATAGATCCAAATGTCATTCTAAATTTAGCTCGTGTCAGAGGAATAAAGGTCTTGAGCTATAAAAATATTTTGCTTTGGATGAATTCAGGTTGATGCTTAAATCTGATTGAGTAAAGATTACTTTTCTTGAAACACTTAAGTTAGCTAGCTATAGCTTGAAACACTATAGCTAGCTACCTATACTAAAATAGGTATTTGATGGATGAAAACAACGGAAATATTTAACTAGAAACTAATTATAACAAAGCTTCAGTTTGTTCTGCCACAGAAGCAGCACCCTCTTGAAGTGGAAAAATAACTTTCAGAATGACTGCTCATAATATGAGACTAAACAATGGTGGTTTATGAAATAATACAGTTAATGCTGTCTTTCAGATCTAACTAGGTCTCCATTTTCCTACTCTGGGGATAGGCCTTCAGATTGTACGTTCTAGTAACTGTTAGTAAATTACTGCCTGTTCCTGATGCTAAAGTGATCGTGTGTGCAGAAGAATGCTTAAAATATTAGGTAGGAATGTATAATGATACTAACAGTACATCACCTCTAAACATTGGAAAGTCAGATCTTCTATAACTGCAGGTAGCTTTCTACTGTAAAATAAGGACAGGCTGTCTTTTTTTCTTTGGTGCTGTTGTTAGCTTCCCTGGTTTTCACATAGAAAGAATTTGAGATAGGAGCTCCCTCCACCCATCTTGACACCTTGTATTGACAAGGTATAACAACTGAGCACAAAACCCCTGAAGTCTTGTCCATATAACATGTTGCTTCCTTTTGTTTTGCCATATTCCATTTGTTTGATATATTTAAAAGTGAATGGAGGACACTGAAGTATGGATTCTGTGCTTCTGGGCATGCTGCAGATTAGTCTGAAATTTGAAAAAGAAAAAAAGCAATTTTAGGCAAAACAGAACATGAAGTTGAACCTTCACAACTGGAGCCTCAGAAGCTGTCTTACCACCATTATATCTACTTACCTCCAAACATAATAAACTGGGACACAGGTAAGTTAGTAGCTACTTAGCCCAACAGGGATAATATAAATGAGTCACCTCTTGGAATGCTGAAAAGAACATTAATTTGCGTATATGTACAGAAATATAAATCCTGTAAGTATATTGCTTAGATGAAAAAATACTTTGTTATCAAATTACAGAGCTTGTGTAAGAGAGTTAAAGAATGGAAATCATACTGTAGATCACTGTTCAGGCTTCAAATTCCAATTGAGGTTGCCAATTTTTTTCTCTTTTATAGAGGAGTGAATGTTGTTCCATTCCTAGAGTTGATTGGCTTACCAGACAGCATAGTGAACATCCTGAAAAATTCCCAGAGTGGAAATGCACTAACTGCATATGCATTGTATAAAGTAAGTATAATTATAGTTTGTAAGTAAGCTTTAAATCTTGCCTGGTGAACTAAACAGGGTTTATTTGTTTAGAGCAGAAAGCATTTATGCTGTTTTCTCTCTTTGATAGTTACACACACTTGAGCATTCATTTTTGTCGTAAAAATGGTCACATGCAAGTTGATATGAGCTCCATGTTCCTTTAAGCAGTCTCTCTGTATTTCTGAAATAACTTGTTTGTTTGCTGCAGAACTATTGTCTGCCCTCAGAGATTTAATTACAATTAAGTTATTCCTCTGTATCCCTGACATAATTAACAAGGGTAAAGAGGTAAAGTCTAAATATCTCATGATTTCCAGATAAAAGTACAGTTATTTTTGTCCTAGAGGATTTGCTAGTTTGTCTTCCTACCTTAGTTCTCCATTGTTGTCAAGTATTTTCATTGTCCATTTGAATCAATTACTTACATTCAGGTTTGGGTCTCTTTTTATTGCTTTATATGTGCACAGTCTGTGTTTGGAAAATGTGAAACATGTCAGACCATGCAAAAAAACAAAGTACTGTACTTGCTTTGAATGCCACTCATCTGTTTTGTTTCCAAATGTGATGTGCTTCTTATCTGTTATTTAAAGGGATTATTTTCCCAAACAAAATGTGAAACCCCTGGTCTTGCCAATTATTCCTGTGCTTAAAAGAAACCAATAAATAAATGTGGTTAAATATAAAGATTTTCATATATCTGGGAGATCTGTCAGTGTTGGAAGAAACTTTCAAGACGTGAAAGCACTAGAGTAGGTTGCAAAGGGAACATTGTGCAGCCTTTATCTTTGAAGTTCTGAAAGAACAGGTTAGTCTATCTAGAATAACAGACCTGGTTTGTTGTGTCTCGGATTAGCTGACCTCCTAAGGTCTCTTTCAGCTCTAGTTTTCTATGTGTGAGTCCTAGTGTAAGGACTGAAAGATGCTGATAGTCTTGTGAATTTTAGAATTTAGAGTATCTTGTCAGTATTTCCTCTTTGCTTATATGGCTCAGTGTTCATATACTGTCTGTTCTGAATTGCTTTCTGAGATGCATAATGCTTGTCCCACAAGCTGCACAGGGAGCAGTTTTTGGTTTGGTTTTGTTTTTTTAATGGAAGTCTTAATGCCTGTGCTGGTTTGGTCAAAAAGATAGTTTAATTTATACATTTCTGGGGGATGCACTGTAAATTGTCTTATTTCCTTATAAATAGAAGATCTTTTTATCTGAAAGTGGGCAAAATAATTTCTCAATATTAAAAATACATTTTGATAGATGATATTGCCCTGTTTTATTGATGTGGTGTGTTCTTTGGTTTCTTTAAGATTGCAACTCCTGCCAGATACACTGTGACTCTGGGAGGAACATCCATCACTGTTAAATATCTGCGTAAGAGTGGCTACATGTCCACACCACCACCAGTAACGGAATATTTACAAGATAGGATGGAGGAAACAAAGGATAAGATTACAGAGAAGATGGAAGAAACAAAGGATAAAATTACAGAGAAGATGGAAGAAACAAAAGATAAAATCACAGAGAAGATACAAGAAACCAAAGATAAAGTTTCCTTTAAAAAAATAAAGGACTAGGAGAGATGCTTAATTTTTTGATATATTGAACTTAGCACTTTAACCCTTTGTGAGGCAGCACATACAAAGTGCACTTCTGAGCTTTTTTTTTTTTTGGAGGGGGCCTTTTTTTTTCCCCCCCTTTTCTGAAGACTACAATTGCTCTGTGGATTTAAAAATTTAAAAATTCTGTGTATTCACCAAATTTAAAGTTCTGTGGGGGAGAGGTTGTGACAAAATTTCAACTTACAGAAGAAAAAGTGAATCTCAAAAGTTTGTGTGTCCATTGGTAATAGTGTTAATCTTTGTTTTGGTGTTCGTGTCCTGTCCCATCACA
>NW_010328129.1:35264-36219 GCF_000700745.2 Antrostomus carolinensis | reverse complement strand
CCCCCCCCCAAAAAAAAAGAAGATGATTTCTTCCAAAAGCCACTACTTTATTCTTCTTCCATTGTAGCGCACAGCCATTATTCCATTAGACTGAATCTTCCATTAAATGAAAATTAAAATTTCTCTACTGGGAAAGGCAACGTATTTTGGTTTTCAGAGTATGTGGACCCAGGCCTCTGCAATCATGATCATCTCACAACTTGGAGACAGACTGTTATCACTGATGCTGCACATAAAGGAATCGATGGATTTGTTACTCAGTCTGAATGAATCCTAATGGCTGCACTGACTTCAGCTGAGCTGTGCTAGTTTACAGGTTGAGACTATGAATCTTTCTTGGACAGTGTATTTTTTCAGAAATCTCAACTGCAAACTATAGGAAGATGAGTTAATCATAGTAGCCATACTGTCAATTATACTTTGTTTCCTAAAGTTGATTTATAGTAGAAAGTTATTAAATGAAATTAATCAAAATTGTATATTAAAAACTAGGATTTTTTTATTATGTTAAAGTTTACAAAACTGTTCTATTTCATTTTGGAACAAAAAAAAATCTGAAAGAGAAGCTTACTTGAGAAATTGGTAAACTTAAGGGGCTTTTTAAGTGCCAAGTTAGAGTTAAACCCAAAATTTCCTCCTTCTATTCAGGAATCCCTCAGTAGAACAATTTAACTAAAATAAGCATAATTTCTGAGACAGTAATCACAGTCTATCAAACGTTTTTCCCCCCTTAATTTTCTTAGGCCAGCCAAATACTTATTCATAGCTGAAGGCTGAAATGTTGTCTCAGAGATGTTATAAAGGACTAAAGTTGAAACTGTTCTGTTTGACTGGGCAGGCAAACTTCTCTCATGGTTTTATTCCAATGTAGGCTAAACTGAAGTGGTTTTTTCCTGTTTCTATTACAGATCTCAGTTTATAGCAACTCTCTGCATGTGCATCTTGTTGAACAAAG
>NW_010328129.1:30945-35238 GCF_000700745.2 Antrostomus carolinensis | reverse complement strand
GTTGGACCCTGATCATTGTAATTGACTAGAGTAAAGGTATATAACTGACAAAGCATCAGCTCTGCCCTACTCTTATGTTTTCAGTCAAGTCACTAAGGGCCTTTCCATGTTTGAGTAAGTTGAACCTAATTAACTTAATTGTCCAGGGTTGATTATGTACATCTCTGCCTCTGTCCATGTCAAATAGTAACTGCGATCTAACAGGGATGTTGTGAGGAATAATCATTGTATATTCAGTGCCCTGAAGATGTAAAGTGCCATGTTTATGGTAAATATTATTAAAAAAATAATTCTCTGTACTCTTGTGCTGCTGAGTTAATAGATACTTTTCTTTTTTTCTATCTTAGTGTATTTTTCCTTACTGTGCCAATGGACACGTTCTTCTGGTGTTGGCATTTGTTCTGGTTGTCCATTTTCACAGGCATTGTCCTGCAGCACCCTGCAAGGCCTAAAGTCTGCCCCAGTAATACTGCATGGTCATCTTGGTCTGGGGACAATGTAGGAACCTCTTGGTGCAGCTCCCAGGATCCATCTCTTCTTTGCAGGTGGCAGGGGTTGCACAAGGGCACCTTGGTGTCCTAGGATGGGTCTGTAGCCCCCAGGCATGTTAGAAATTGTTCATTACACAGACACACCCTTTTGGTACCCCCCATCCACTTGCCCTTTCCCACGTCTTGTCCTGTGATGGCTCCAGTGCTTACATAATCTGTCACTACCAAGTACAAAAGAACTCCGCTCTTAACTATGCAGTAGACTGTCCTATGTGACCATTTCTGCATCTGCAAGAACAGCTCATAGTGACTGTTACCAAGTGCCTCCATTGGTGTATGGTTTGGTCAATTTTGCAGCATGAAAAACCTCCAGGAGTTTCTGGGACAGCTGCTTCCTCCACCCAGCATATCAGTTAACAAAACACACAATTACGTGAAGGGGAAATCTTCAAGGCACTGAAAATCTGACCTGGAGAACTCTTCTGACAATTAGTCAAATAGTTTGTTGTACTGATGCCCTTGTCTCAAGTCAGCCTCAT
The DNA here is from genome assembly GCF_000700745.2 of Antrostomus carolinensis. Taxonomy (NCBI): domain Eukaryota; kingdom Metazoa; phylum Chordata; class Aves; order Caprimulgiformes; family Caprimulgidae; genus Antrostomus; species Antrostomus carolinensis. The sequence continues at coordinate 34,208 of NW_010328129.1, read as the reverse complement.
CTGGAATCAATGCGTTGCCTCATTAGTGTGGAGACCAGCTGGGGAGTTTCCGGGCTTCCCAGGGCATGAACGACATTAATCCCCTGGGTGCCCAGCGTGTAGCCAGCTACACTGCAATTTTAACTGGAGGATAAAGTTGACTTTCATCCTTGTATCTCAGTTATAACTTAATTGCTGTAGGTCTTGCCACAATACTAAGGTGCAGTTCTCATTACTGGTGGGTCTCTATGGCTAGAAGCCCATGTCCATCCCCCTTTGGTGAGGCAGTGCACCTGGACCACTGGGCATTTGCATCAAGCCGGGGGCACCTAGGGACAACACATGGTCTCCTCTTACTGGTGCCCAAGCCAGCAGAGTTGGCACACTCCCATGTGGCAGCAGTGTCCCTCAAGCTGGAGCAGTATCAGTGGGTGCTTTTAGCAGCACAGAAGGAACACAGGGGCTGATGCCATGGCCTCAGAAAACAAACAGCTTCACCACAACACCTGAAGCTGGCATTGAGGCGGACAAGTGACCCGAGCAAGCGCCAGAGCACTAGTGGCCCAAGGTGAGACTGCAGATGCAGCCTGTGTAAGGGCCCAACCCAAGTTCACCCGGGACTTCAAGCCAAAGTCATGGCCCGAGATAATGCCAGAGCTGAGGGAGCAGCCTGAGCAAGAACTAGAAGCAAAGCCTGGCTGGAGCTAAATTAAGAGCCTGAGATGGGTCTGGAGGCAAATGTGCCCAAATGAGGACCAGAGCCAAAGATATGACCCAATCAGGGGCAAGAACCAAAGTTTCAGCCCAAGCACTATTCAGAGCCAAAGTCACAGCTGAAGATGGGGTTGGAACCCAAAAAGCAGCCTGAGGTGGGGCCAGAACCAAAACTGCTGCCCAAGATGGGGCAGGAGGTGAAGTCTCATCCCAGTATCTTTACAAAGTCAAGGTTTTGTGCCAGTCAAAGCTAGTGCCAGTGCCAAAGCTGCAGCCCAAGTGTAAGCCCAAATTGCTCCCTGATATTGGGCAGAAACTAAACTCACAGCCCAGGGTAGCACTGGAGGAGAAATCAAGGACCAAGCAGGAGCCAGAGTAGTCATGAGAGCCCAAGCAGAGGCTGGAGTTGATGGCATGTCCCAATATCAGGTTGGAGACAATTTTGCAGACATAGAGGTAGCCAGAGCTGAAGTCACAGACCAATACAGGGCTGGGCCCTAAGTGGTGTCCCAGTATCAGGCCAGAGCAAAAGTCATGGCTGGAGCCAAAGTCACTATCCAGCTACAGCAGCCTCCTGTGCAGAGGACTGGAGCCAAAGTAACCTAACTGCAGCTGAAGTAACAGCCCAAGATGGTACCAGAGCTGAAGTTGCAGCCTCAGATGGGGATGGAGCCAAAGTCTCAACCTGAAATGGGGCTGCACCCAAAATTGGAACACTGGAGAGGAAGCCTGAGCAGCCTGGAGCCAAAAAGCAGGGCCCACAACTGGGCTAGAGCCAAAGTCACAGCACAAGGTGAGTCCAGAGTACGTGCTGCGATCTGAGCAGGGAACTGGTGCCAAAACTGGGCCCCCAAGATAGGAATGGAGTACATGTCACAATCTGAGCAGGGGCTAGATCTGAAATCACATCCTGAGATGGGGCTGGAGCCAGAGCCAACATCACAACTCAATATGTGGCTGGAGCCTAAGTTGTCGCTCAAGATGGGGCCAGAGCCAAAATCGCAGCCCAAGCAATGTTCAGAGCCAAAATTGCAGCTGAAGATGGGGCCAGAGTCAAAGTAATGGCCCAAACAGGGACTGAAGCAAAAAAATCACAGCCAAAAGAGCAGCTAGAGTTGCAGTAGCCACCTGAGCATGGACCAGATCCAAATTTGAGTTGGAGGCAAGCTGTGGCCCAAGATAGGGCAGGAGCTAAAGTCACAGACCAATATTGGGCCAGAGCTGAAATCATGACTGGAGATGCCATTAGAGATGAAGCCACAGACCAACATGGGGCTGGAGCCAAAGTCATGACCTCCTACCAAGCCCTGGCCAAAGCTGCACACCAAGTAGGCTCTGGAACTGAAGTAGTGACCCAGTATTAGGCCAGACCTGAGTCAGAGGCCTGAGATGGGTCTGGAGCTGAAATCAAGACCTGAAATTAGAATAGAGCTGCAGTCACATCTAGAGATGGGGCCAGAGCTGACGCCATGGCCCAAGATTTCAGCCAGAAGCAAACTAACAGCCCAAGATGTGTCAAAGGACAAATAACAACCCAAATAGGGGCCAGAGCCAAAGACATGGCCTGAGATTGGGCCAGAGCCAAAGAGGTGGCACAAATGGCACGACCGATGATGTTGCAGCTCAAGATGGAGTTGGAGTTGAAATCACAGCCTGATAATGGGGCTGGAACCAAACTTGTGGCTTGAAATGGGGCCAGAGCCAAAGCTGCAGCCCAAGGTGGGACTGGAGCTGAAATCATGACCCAAATAGGGGCAGGGATCAGAGCTGAAGCCCTGATCCAGTACTGAGCCAGAACCAAAGTTATGGCCTGATATTGGACAGGAGCTGAAGATGGGGCTCAAAAACAGCCACTATTGGTCTGACAGGGCTGGAGACAAGTTTCAGTCTAAGATGGGGCCAAGCAAAAATCTTGGTCCAATATTGGGCCAAGCAAAAATCTTGGTCCAATATTGGGCCAGAACCCCAGTAGCAGCCCAAGGTGGGCCAGAGCTGAACTTGTTGCCCAAGATAGAAGGGCAGGAGCTAAAGTCTCACTTGAACATCTTGACAAAGCTGAAGTCACCAGCTCAATTCGGCACCAGTGCTGAAGTCACAGCCCAAGCAGGAGCCAGAGCCAAAGTTGCTGCCCAATATCAGGCAGGAGCCAAAGTCATAGACAAAGATAGGGCAGAGCAGAAGTCAAGGACCAAGCAGGGGCTGGAGTAGACATGAAAGCCTGAGCTGGAGACACAGACCAGTATTAGGCTGGGGGCAAATCTGGGATCCAAGAAGGGGCTGGAATCAAAGTTGTGGCTCAAGATAGGGCCTGGAGCTGAAATCATTGCCAAAGATGGGGCTGGAGCCATGGTAGGAGCCTAAGATGGCTTCAGATCTTTACTCACAGCCTGAACATTGGTCAGAGCTGAAGGCACAGCCTGAGATGGGCACAGAGACAAAATTGCAGCCCAGCCAGGAGCCAGAGCAGAAGTTACAGCCCGATGTCAGTCTGGAGCTGGAGTTGCAGGCTGAGATAGGGCCAGAACAGGGGCCAGAGTTGAACTCAGAGCATAATACACAGACAGAGCTGA
>NW_010328129.1:0-30907 GCF_000700745.2 Antrostomus carolinensis | reverse complement strand
AAAAAGAGGCAGGAGCAGAAGTTGCAGACTAGGATGGAGCAGAGACAAAATTGCAGCCCAATATCAGACCAGAGCTGAATTTACAACCTGAGTGGCACCCAGAGTCAAAATCACAGCCCAAGGTGGGGCCAGAACAAAAGTCATAGCCTGACATGAGGCTGGCACCAAAGTCGTGGCCTGGCATCAGCTGGAGCTGAAGTCTCAGTCCAAGATGAGGCTGGAGATAAAATCATGGCCTGAGCAATAGCTGAAGCCAAAGCAATGGTCAAAAATTAGGCCAGTCAAAATAAGAGCCTGAACAAGGACCAGAGCCAGCTGTGGCTGCAGTCAGTGCCAGAGCTGAAGGTGCAGCCCAAACGGGCTAGAGCCACGCCAGTCTCCCAAGGGGGGCTGGAGCCGAAGCTGTGATCCCGTAACAGGCCAGAGCCAAAATAGTGGCCCAAACTCGAAACACATTTTTCTGATTGTGTCCCCTTTGGGGTGTCAGCTTAGAGCCTTGCGCTGAATTCATCCTTGTTCATCACTTACTGTCAGCAGCAATAATAATTAAAGAATTGTAATTATCCCCTGGCAATTATCTGGCTATTTTGATGAAGCTGATCTTCTTCAGTAGAAAGAACACATTTTGATTTCATAATCCCACAGGGCAACATGCAGCGTTAAGCTTGGGCTTGAGTTTGACGAATTGATTGGACAATCACAGAGAAGGGAGCACAGGGGAGGATACACAGGCTTGTTTAGGAATGAAAAAAATAAATAAAAACCCCAGACCTAATACAACAGGGGAAGAGTTTGATAAAGAGACATAATTAAACATAATTAAAGAAAGATTTCTAGCTGCTTCTGGGTCTGGCCAAGTGGCCATAAAGAGAGTAAACTGCAACCAGAGGAGACCCTACATCAGTTAAATTCTCCAGCACTGTTTTTAAAAACTTTTTAAGGTTTTGTTTTTGGGGTTTTTTTTTCCAAAGGTACTGTTAAAAAAATAAAAAAGTAGTCCACAAAACTGTAACTGTTTCTGTGCAGAACTGGTATAATTGAAAGCTGCTCAGTGTTTTGCAGGTGAGTGCTCAAAGAGCACTTGCTCCCCACAGACAGCAGTGAATGCCAAGAGCCACGGTGGGGTAACGGTGGTTGTGACAGTGCCCACTTCTGAAAGTGAAGCCCCATTTCTCTAAACCTTGTCCATTACCATAAAGAACAGTCCTATATGGGAAAAGAGAGGTTCAGGCAATCCCCTGTGTCCCAGTGCTCTGAGAAAGCAGCACATTGATGAGCTCCAGGAGACAGCAATAAGTGCTTCTGGCAAGATCTCATTTGCAACCTCTGGGCTTCAGCATTCTTTAAGCCATGAACTGGGTGGCAATATTGCTGTTAGGCGGCTGGAGTAGCCAAAGGACCAGGCTGCTGACAAACACTCTTTTGACGATGTTGGTTCACCAGTGGGCTACATGCTACAGCTTTTGAGTCAACTCCATTGTCAGTCTGACTCATTACAGAATCTGTGTACAGTCTGTGTCCTCCTTTTAATCTCACACTGAATCAAGGATCTTATGTTCTCTTGCAATTAGAATAAAGTCATAAAACTGATGTAATGTCCACTCGAGATGCTGTCTTGAATCCATCTGAAATGAAGCTGTGATCCTACCCCAAATCCAAACCAGAACTGTACTGCTAGGTGGCTAGTAGTGGAATGGATCCAGTAGTGGTAACTTCAGAGGGCCATCTGGGCAGCCTCTGCACAGTAAAGCAGGTATGGAGACATTCCTTGTGAACTCTGCCTTTACCTGGCTCTTGAGCCTACTGCTGTCTTCCCAAGTGGAGCCTCAAAGTAGATGGAGACAAAATGCAAATCCACTATTAGGCTTGAAATACAGAAGCTGCAAGTTTACCAGACACTTTTTAAAATTATTATTTCATATGGATTTGCCCATAAATGCCAAAAGAGTTGCCAGAGAGCTCATAAGGATGTGGATCTGAGAGAACACAAGAGAAGGTAAAGATGGGAAGTGACACTGTACTTGCCTTCATGCTTCACAGGCTCTGCGTTAAGTGGTGCCCCAGCTGGCACCGACCAGCACTTCCCAGCAGTGCATTCACACGGACAGCACTGCTCTTTATCCAGGCACTCGGTGAGAGCTGAGTCTCTTTCCCCCAAAAGCAGGTGTCTGCACGCAGCTACAGCATTCAGCCACCTCCAGATGTGGCAGATGTGTTTTAATGTGGAAGGAGACACTTCGGAAGAATTTTAGAGGAGGAAGGGACATTTCTGAGCCTTGGCTGACTGATAGCTAATGCTTTGGTTCACCAAATACCTGCATTTAATTTTTATCCTGGATTAGATTAGAAAAGCCATGAAAATAAAGATAACACTCCAAGTTCTGCCTAATGTGACCAAGTATATTTTATATTGCTGGGTTGTTGTGCAGTAGTCCTCTATTTAAGCCATACACACATTTCTGCACAGTATGTACTTGCATACAGCCAATCTGCTTGGAAAAAAAAAGGAAGTCAAACTGCCAGTGCACAAGCAGCACTTAAAACCACAGCCACATGATTTACTCTTGAGTACAGTTTTACTGCAGACAAGCACTTTATTTCTCCTGTGTTACTGTCAGATGGCAATTTAGTGTACCTGATACCATTTTCCTGACAGAGCATCATTTTACAGTAGAGGAAAGCATATGGCTGGAGCTAGCATGCATATTGCCTTATCTACAGGTATAATATCAGCAGAATATAACAGCATAATTTTAAAAGGTGAGAGGGCTTGCATGTTGAATAGCTAATGTAGTTATCACTCAGCCATAGGGCTTTCAACATGTGCCAATGCACCTCTCGCAGAGAAGCCGAGACATCTAATACTGCACCAGCAACGATCCAGAACAAATATAGTTAAAGTAACTATCAGCATCTTTGATCTGCAGAATGAAGGGGGCAAAGGAACCAGACTGACTTTGCAGTCAGTCAGTCAAGCCTTACCTGTTAGGCTTTTCCTGACAAAACATTAGTGAAAGTCACCAGCTCATCAGCTTTTTCCCCGAGAGCTATAAAGTTTGCAGCTGTCAGCAAATTTTATAGCACTTACAATCCTAACCCCATTGTCAGGAAAGAACTAGCTCCTATACCCTTTGCTGTTGCCATAAACCCTGCTTTTTTTTGCTGAACAGCTATGCAAGCACATTTGTGCTTTTATATTTGACTTACACGGCTTCTTCATCAAGTAAAGCCAACTAGGGCAGATTTGGCTCAGCTTATGAAATATTCACAGATTTTAAGACAATTATGGGTGCATGCATAGACACAGGGACATGTAATAAACTGGAACATTCTCACTGCTCAGAGATGAAAACTACTTTTTTTCTTTTTCCCCTGGGTTTCTTGCCGCCCAGGGTTAAATGTAGGTCAAGCTGTCTGAGCCCATGACTCTGGCACACAGAGTGGGATTAAACTGGAATTTTCCACTCAACTCGACTGTCAATCACTGTAATGTCTGCAAATGTTAAATTAATCTGGAGTGACCTGGTGTTGGCATTGAAGGGAGCTTCTGGGGCTCAAGGATGCCCTCTTTCTCGGGACAAGGGATGCCTACTCTGCTGCTTGCTTAAACCCCTGTAACAATCCACCAAACAAAGAAGACGAGCTCTGTACCAGACAGCGGTATGTGCGTGTTAGAATTGAGAGGGTAGAAACTACGCCTCGTAGGTGGAGGGACTGGGAATGGTGACGATGGGAAGGTTATTCCCAGCACCGACACAGAGTGCGCTGAGACCTGCCATGTCCTCCTTAACACGTGCTTCCTCATCTTTAAAACAGTATTAGCACCTTTCTGCTACTAGTCTGCAAAGTGCTTCGAAGTGGAAACCATTAAAGGGTACAAAGTATTTTACAGTAGGCATCTTCCGGTTTGCATATTAGTCCCTTTAGGATGAAGAGCAAGCCCTCAACATGCCCCGCTCCAGCTGTAGTTAGTACGTCCACTGGCATCCCAGCAAAGCTACCTTTCGCTTAGCACGTGACGGACACCACTGAGAGAGATCATGCACTCCTGCCAACTTAAATAATATATTCAGGGCAACGTGGAACACCTGAGGTCAGCAGAAATAGGCAGTTAAATAGTAGCAAGTACAGCACATAGTTTTTCCTTTATGTTTGGAAACATTCTGGGGACAAGTAATGTTACTAACTATACAGGATGCTGAGAAACTCAGCTCATCAGTTTTACCACATGCAAAAGAATTTGGTATCTCAGCTCTAATCCCCACTCTCAGGAGCAATCATTTGGCAGTCAGTCTGAAAAAAAAAAATAAATGCAGAAAACAAGCAAAAAGAAAAAAATCCTGCAAGTTTTTATCCTAATCAGTGCCAGGCTTCTCTAAAAGCGGCACAATACAAACTGCACAAAAGCAGGGCATGGCCGCAGTAGAAGCAAGCTATTAGAACAGGATTCAGCAGTAAGGTTTTTAAAATGTGCATTTTAATTAGAACTCATTTAAAGCACAACTGATCAAAACAGTGATAATGACAGAAGCCTAATTAATTTTTGTCTAAGTAACGAAGTCTCATTATACAGTGGTCTTTGGAAGAAAAGGGTTTGGGATGTTAAAAACAGGGTGTTTGTAATGAGACGCAATACTGCTGGGAGCCTGGAAGCCAGACCTAGAGGTTTCACAGGACTGCAGCAGCCACTGTATTAATCTTTTAACAGGAAAAAGTAACCCTACTGAGATGAGACATCCCATTTATAGGCGAGTTCTGAGTTGCAACCATTGGCAGAGATACTAAAACACAATCAAACAGAATGGCATATTATAAAACAAATATAAATACAATTAGAACCAGATTAAGTAAAAGATCAAAGCAGGTTCAAAAAAAAAATGCAGTTTCCAGGGAGTTCAGGGTTCACACAGCAGAGGAGGAATAGAAGCTTGGAGGTTTGGAGCACTTCTAAGAACTAAGGAACTATCGATTTTCTAAATACTAAAGAAGAATTAAAATACTGTAGATGGGGGAGGGCTAACTCAGGGTGGTTACAGGAAAAAAAAATGGTTACTTTTGAACCAAAAATAAGTATTGGAACATTTAAAGGACCAAGCCATTTGAAAAGAAGAGCAGCAAGGGGAACACCCCCTGGTTCCTATCCGAGGCTAATATAAAGGCTGCTCCGTAATCAGTGTCAGAAATGGGCTGAGACTGCAGCTCCCACAGCAGACCTCTCTTTCTTCAAAAGACCTGCAACAAAGCCCCAGGTTTGAATTACCACCTCCCCTCTAAGCATCACATCATCTACAACAGAGAGATCAAGCTCCAGCAAGCACAGGCACAGGTATAAAATATAATACAAGAGAATTATTTCATTATTGATCATGATAAATAAAACATCACTTTATACTCATACATAAACAGAAATTAACTGCTCTGTAAAAAAAAAAAAATAAAAATCTTACCTAGTTTTGTTAAGCTTTAGCATAGCAAAGTGACAGGTACCAGCCACGGTTCGTTTGACCTATCTTGCAAAGATCTGCTTACCAAAGACAAGTGTCTTTCACAGGACCCTTTTGTCTAGTTTCTTACCAACTGCATCATCCCTCTCCTCCCCCCATACTGGAGCACAACTGCTCTGGCTTTCAGCATTGGCCAAAGCATGGCCCAGGTTTCTTAAACCTGGTTGTGCCTCCCCCTCTCATGAGCCATATCTTGTATGTTCACTTTTTAACCAATTTTTCATTTTTTTTAACCAAGGGTCAGAACACTGTTATAAAATTCTCACCAGAGATCTGTTTCCCAGGGCCTTCCGATTATGGTTCAAGGGCTGAATCCACCCTCTGATTCCTTAAGGATCAGTTACCAGGTTGTCAGCAGCCAACAAGCGAGGGAAAAAGACAAGTACATGTTTTACAGAAAGCCACTCCAGTGTTTCACCTTTTTTGTTTTGTTTTGTTGATTTTTGCTTTTTCACTTCAAAGAGAAAATAAACTCAACAGGAGACAAATGGATTTCATGATTTTTAATAATTTTGTGCCATGGTTTAACCACAGCATATTAAGAACAAGCATAAAATCTGTATTTAAAACTAACAACAGCACTTAGAGCAACATCTTCCTTTAAAAGTATTGCAATAAACAGACCTTAGGTCTAAAAACTAGGACATCACCATTTGCTCAATTAAGAGTCAGATATACAACAGTTGAAATCTTTTCCTGTATATAACTGGGAGTTATGGTGGAAAATAAGCAACAAATTAATTGTGTTAAAAGGAAAATAATTTTTTTAAAAAAATTAAAGCAAGCCAGGTTTGTCATAGCATCACATGAACAGCTATTGAGAAATTCCAATACAGTTGTAAAAAGACTTACTGTTTTTAATAGCTTTGTTTTTACAACAATAAAATTTAAAAGAAAGATTATATATTGTTGATAGTGCTGTACATATTTCAGAATAGCTTGAAACAAAATGGACAAAAATAAGAGTTGTGTTGAAAATGTGATCTCGAAACCCACAATGTTGGAAATACAAAAAAAATCCATAGAGCAATAAAGCATTTTACACTGTAAAATAACTAGTGAGAAACAACAAAGAAACGGTCAACACTCTAAAAGCAGGCATTTGATGGTTAATTTTAAGTCTAACAGCCTGACTGATGTACATACCATCACGAAATGCTCTGCGCACAGCCGCACTGGGCAGTTGATAGCTATACAAAGATAAAACCCCTATTGACGCTTTGTACTGTAAGTAGAAAAGCTTTGTTGAAGAATATTAAAGTGAATTATTATTATTATTATTATTATTTTTGCTGTCCAGGTCTATGATGCCTGAGGCTCTCATAACTTCTGCTTATCCTTTTTTTTAAAATCTTGGCTGCCTGCTGTGCTTTGTGGTAAATGGAAAAGCATGAACACAGCTGTGAATACACTTAATAGATAGTCTGCTCTTTCCACTGCAGCTTCAAAGCAAATTAGTGCCTCTAAAAGGAGACATGCTCGTTTGGTCCACTCAATATGCAAGTTTTGTTATGATAAATCCTACCCTAGTGTCCTCCAGTGAGAGGTTTGCTCTGTACAGAGTCTTCCTAGTCAAGGCCTGGGGTTTTTTTGTTTGTTTTTCTTCCTTCATGCACAGAAGTGGTACTGAAGTGCAAACAGAAACCTGAACCTGGCCAGGCAAAGCATACTTCCAGAACAATTACTCTATGCCCTGACAAACAATAAATGAGTTAACAAATGACAGTCGTGAAATATGCTTATTTCCCTATGGTATGTGCTTACTGGTACAACAGCTCAATATATGGAGGGATGGACACAAGCTACCTGTTAAGGGCTCGATGATGCAGAACTGGCCATAAAAAAAAACTTAGACATTTCTTTAAAACAAATAGACAAAAAACCAAAACCCAACTATGATCAACACTGAGATACAAGACTCTTGTGACGGCTTTTAAAAAGATATTTACAGACAAAAGTGTAGCTAAGTTTCAGGTCAACAGAGAAGTCACGAAGGACTGTGCTCCAAGGCACCATCCCCGAGCATGATGGACTGGACTGAAAGCCCACTCAAACTAGGGGAAGCCTCACCACTGACTTCAGGGGGCCTTGGAGAAGGCCCCCTGAGTTTTAGCGTAGTGTTTAGCAAGTCATCTGAAAAACCAAAAAACGCCATCTCAAATGTATTCCAACATGTTGCTACCTTACTTCTGTGGTTAAAGCCTGACAAGTATAAAAAAGCTACATATAGACACGAGTATCTATGAAAGATTAGCCAGTATCCATCTGTGAGAGGACTAGCTGATCTCGGATCGATAAGCTTTTGTATCACCTACCATCCTGGGACAGTTAGAACAAACAGTTTAGAAAAATAAGTACAGCATCTGCGAGTCTCTACACTAGAACTTCATGTTGAGTTTTCCTGAGGTATTTGCTTTACCAAAGAGCCCACGCTGAGATCACAGAGGGGCACAGGGATGGACGGCCAGATGTGTGGAGATGCCAGGAGAGAACCAAACTGCCGAGGGAGCCTGGCAGAAAGCTGAAGTATTGATTGACTTTCCACACCACTTCCTGCATTGGGTCTGAACAGGTTTAGGGCTTTCTCCATGATCTTAATACGAACCTGGGTTAAGCCACTGCTGTCAGAGGAGTGCTGCGGACTCAAAGCTCACACTCAAACCCTGCATTCAGCTCGCTACCAACTGCAGCTTTTCTTGTCTGCCCTTAAGGCTTGCACCCCTGCAGCTCCACAGGTCACCAGTGAGTCCCAGCTACACACCAAGCCTGAAGGCAGCTTGCAGTGGCAGGATCGGGTACCAGTAGTGGGCATAGAGCAAGGGCTGGCTGTTGTCACAAAACTCATTGGCCTAGTTTGGGATGACTGGGGTCAATTCCCACTTGTCTGAGCTTTACTTCAAATCTAGGATGTGGATAAAAAGATTCAAAAGCCCATTTCTAAGTTAAGGGGCGGGGAGGGAAATGTAATCAAGGATAAGAATAAATAACATATCTGCTGAAGAAGTAGTAACTAATACTGGTCCAACTCAGCAATAGCGAGACAACAACCAATACAAGAAGCATCTAGCTGCAAGGTTAAAGCTGTGGAGGTTTTGTTTGTTTTGTGTTTTTTCCTTTTTGTTAAAGTGACACTTTTTTTTAAAAAAAAAAGAACAAATCTTCACAGCAAGGATGGATCAAATGACCAATCACTATACACAGGCTAGTCAAAAATGATTTGTTCAAACTTTTTCCCTTATGATATTATATTGATATTTAATAGGAAAATAAAATACATAGACTTTTTGTCATTTGTATGCATTCATTTGCAAATTTTCTTACAAAAAAGGACCAAGCACAGAAGTTGGCATTCACAAAGTCTATGCCTTTTTTTTGTGTGTCTGTTAAAACTGGTATCATCTATACATTATCTTACAGTATTAACAACATCTATTTGTTTTTGTATGTTTGTTCTACCCATTGGGTAGGATATGTGCATAATATATTCAAGTTATACACAGCACCATACAAAGAAAAAAAAAAACAAAACAAAATAAAACTAAACCAGAAAAAAAGACAACTGAAAAAGCACCATTTTAAGTGAGGCACGACAAAGGTGGGAGCGTAAGGCCAGATCCAAAGCCCCCCAAAGTTGGCAAATCTTCTTACCAACTTCATCAGGCTTTGGATCAGGCCCTCTCGAGTGCAAGGGGATTCCTATCTGCTCAGACCTGAACATGAGGCACCTTAGTTGCTTACAAACTACCAACATGCAAGCCTCCTCAAAATTATATCTAATACAGATGTATATAACTTATTAATAAACCTACCACAGTGGACAGACAAGCACAAACCAAGGAGAGAAAGGAAGAAAAGAGACAGTTTTGTCACCCACAATATCCTACACACCCCACGTTGTTTCAGAAAGTTCACACACCAAACCATTTTAAACAGCAGCAGCAGCAGCAATATAACCAAGAAATGACAGAGTCATCTCTAGCAGTAAATCACACGGCTGTCAGAGGGAAGGGGGGAAGTATCTAGGTTATGAGTTTGTTTCTTTATTGTTAACCAACATAAAAAGGTAAGCTCTTTTATAGCAGGAAAGCAATGCCAGCAATATTCATGTTGCTTGTGTTCAGTCTGAAAATGGAAGAGACAACAGAGAGGTGGAAGTAAGAGCCAGGAGAGTTTGTAACACTTCTCAGTACAAGATCGTGCTTGGTTTTCCCTTTCAAAAGCAAGAACAAACGTAGCAAGTGGTTACAAAACCAGCATTGACAGCCCTGGAATATATTTAATGTAAATAGTTGCAACTTCAAGGAAACACCAGCAGACTCCTCCAGTGTGTCTCTGGTACTTACTAATGCAGTAAAGCATTTCATGGAAACGGAGCCATCACCTACACCTGATGTGATGGGAAGAGGGAGGGCAAGTCCAATGTTTTTGGAGGCTGAACTTAGTGGCAGTTTCTGATAATTCCCCAAGCTGAATCGTACCAAGAAAATGACTCTCTTTTTGCTGGTGCAAGTGTGCCCAGTGGGGCTTATGCCAGCATAGCAATGCAATCAGAAGTGGATCAAAAAGTAATTTACACCCCTGATTAATGAGCAGACTGGCAAACAATATATTAAGTACCAGAAAAATATAAAATCTTACCAACCAACATTTTCAGATGGGCCACTCTCAAAACTTTAAAATTCAATTTTCTAACAAAACACACAGAACAGAATCTTCAGATGGGAAACTTTTGTAAGTTCAACACATCCTCACGAGGGATTTTTCCAGGCTTTAAAAGGCCTCAACAGGTCTCAGACAATTCAGTAAGAGTGACTCTTTCCAATGATGTAAACAATTGAGACATCTGGGGCTAGTTCAGGAGAAAAGCTGTAATTACATTGGTTGGCAAGCAGGCAGGAAAAGACCAGATATATGTAATTAAATTATCTGCAACAGTCTTTATCTAAAAAGCAAAGATGTAATCAAAAGCAGCCTTTATCTGGACCCACTGTACAAATGGAACCATTTGGTTCTAGCATCAGCTAGGTTTGAAAAAAAATGCTGCTGAGATTTAGAATACATGAAGTACATTTCCTTCCTGTACATCAGTACATGAGGTCTACATCATGGTTGTCCCCAAAGCAGGAGGATTTTTCAAAGCTCACCTAGAAGGAGAGCTGTTGGATGGAAGATGCACTAGTGCACCAGCTCATGGGGAAGAATTTGCACAGCCTGAAACTCCCCTACTGATAAAAACAGGGCCACGACATTTACAGGGCTGAAATGCAAATATTCCTCATGCCTCCAGCTGTTTGACAAATGACCTGTCACTGCTCCCGAGAGCACAATAAATAGCCATTTAGCACTTCTGGAAGGTGACTATGGAATAGGAACTAATATATAGATAATCAAGGGGTAGGATATAGGCACAGGTTTGCATGTAGGTATGTATACACACACGTACATGGACAGGACTTAATGGTGACGACCAGAGAGAACTTAGGAATAATCCCAAGTACACGCATATGTACCAGAAAGCCTGTTGTTTACCCTTGGGGGAAAGGAAAAAGCAAAACAAAACAAAACAACCACTAAAGAGCAATTTTGGAGCATATCTATTTTCACCAGCATCCTATTTTATTTTTCTTTGCCTAGGAAATCAGGTTACCTTAGTTACCATGAGTATTCAGGGCTCAGAGTCAGAGAAAGGTTAGTAATCAGTCTTCCCCAAACCATTCAAACGTTCCTCACAGATCACAGTGTTAGCTTTAAGGTTCAATATCTCACTACCTGGCAGGGTTAGAAATGACCGCTTCAGACAATGCTGTTCCAGACAGCCTACACTGGGACTCTCCAGGAGGACAAGGCTTTCTTCCCTATTGCAAAGAAAGTGCATTCATTCAGAAGCAATGCCACTCATTCCTTGCCCTTCCCTGAACCACATTCACTGAAAAAAAATAGAAATCTCAGTGACACTTTTTTTTTTTTTAAATACATATTTCTGCAACACAAAAATTCAGGGATTGGGCATAACAGAAGCAGCTTCCAGCTCAGACAAACTGGTGGGAAAAGTGGGTAAGCAATAATAAAAACCCAAATGAAGCACAGCTTGACCCACGGTTCCTGCGGATTCCACGATTGCAGCAACATAAATACTTTCCCTGCTAGCCAGCAAGAACTTGTACATGGGCCACGCATCTGAGTTTTCATACTTGGAAGGAAAAAGCATGCTATGATAAAGTCACATCAGACAGAGACTGCGTTAAGTGCAGAGTTCATCAGCAACAATACTTGTGGTAGCTTAAGTAGGTCCTCCCTGACAAAAACAATCTATGATGCAAAGTACCATGAATTCTGTATGTGCCACACACTACAGGAAAGGGATCTGAACACTGCTCCGTTGACTGGGCAGTCTTCATACTCCTCATTCATCTTTTAAGCAGTGGCACAGACACAGAGCCTGCTTGTACAGCACCGTGATGAACTCAACCACAATCAGGCTTAACGTACATCCAGAACAAGAGCCAAGTGCTCAGTGCTCCATTGGGAAAGTGGGGAAGAAACCTCTTTTCTGTTGCTAAACCCCCTGTCTTTTCTAGCCTTGCAAGATCATAGGAAAACACGGTGGGGCATATCTGGCATAGAGGTCAATGCTTTATTTATTAAAGGTACATTTAAAAAAAAAAAAATCTTTTTAACTTGAGAATTTCTAAAGTGGGGACATCACTGGACTGAATTTTGGGAAGACGGGTTAACAGGCAAAGGTCAGGAGATGCAACCAGAATTCAGGCTAATATAATCCATCACATAGAAAACACACACATATTATGTGGGTTTTGTGCATGATACACATAAACCAAAATACCAGTACGGACCTATAATGTACACGATTAACTCTACAATGTTTGCAGAAATCTTTTATAATTTACAAAGCTTCATTTCAGTGGATGTGGAATACAGTTTATTAATTCTGGATATTTTCAAAGGGAGTTTTCCATAAATGCTTCATAGAATTACCTATCTTCAGAGATCACCAATTTCTAAGTCTGTGAAGACTGATAGTGCTATCTAATTCTGATATTCCTTCTTTTACCTTTCTGTTCTGTTAGCAAGGGTGCATTCTCACTGCAATAAAAGAAAAAATGGAAAGAGAAAACACACACTGTCACAACATTATACTGTTGATGGCAACCCCATCAGAAATCAGTAATATTAATCAGAAAATACCGTATTTATTCCTGTAAGAGGCCCCAAAAGAAAAGCAGCAATTGCAAGCTCACCTATAGCAAGCAACAGGTGACTACACTTCCAGAGCTGGTAGGTATACTGGCTGCACATTAGCTTAAGACAGCAGAATATGATGAGAAGGTGAAGATGCAAGAGGAAATGTGACCACTAGGTGAGCAAATACTAAGTTCTTTTTAAACAAATCTTTTCTACAGAACTGGAACAGGTTACATTTTCCACGCAAAGAAAAATTTCCTCAGTCAAGAAAATTTAAGAGACAACAGTGCATGCATCATACTGGACAATGTTAATGGGAAGTGCATAAACCCACTGGCATGCAGAGATGACAAAAGATGGCAAAGGGCTGTCTTCAAAGAAAGCACATTCCCAAGAGGTGACTTTGAAGGCAACTTCAAGACTCACTTCACCAAGATCTGTGCATGGGGAAAAGTTAGTACTTGACCAGTTCAAGCCCAGGGCCCAGTCCAGGTGTGCTCTGCCATGACAAACGAGTTCCAGCTGCTCTCACCTGAAGGCTTCTCAGCTAAATAATCCTCATTTAGGCAACAGCAGCACAGAATCTGTGCAGGCACACACGTTCTCTGACTTAAAAGCTCACACTTCTGAAGGACAACAAGTTACTGAAGACCAAGCCCAACATTTTCTGGTTTTGTCTTCTGTTTTTTTGTTGTTGTTGGCTTTTTAACTAAGAATTATGTTCATAGGTTGTTTGCAACAATCTAATTTCACAGTTTTTATTCCCAGAACCAGACATGACAAGGGCCACAGCTGACTGACAGACACCTAGTTATCCTCTAAACACCTGTCCTGTGAGTCTGAGTGAAAAAAAAAAAAAAGTGAATCCCATCATACAATCCCACTCTCTCCCTTCAAATAACACAAACTAAAAGGCAGCTTTTATTCTGCATTTCCAGCACGACTCACACCAAAAAACAATCACAGAGACAAATGAGGCTGCACATTCAGACTAATAGTTACACAAACATGTTCTGAACTAGAGTAAAACCAAATTACCTAATGAAGAAAATAATCTACACTGAGGCCTATACAACACACACAGACACACATACTGTTTTGGCATTAAAACTCTGCATAGATCAAAGATGCACTTCACTTGTCAGAGCCCCCGGTGTACCAAAGTCCTGCAGAAATCCAGCCTCCATCCATGGGACCAGGTGCTAGGGCACGGTACTCCTCCACAGCGCACCCAGGGCACTCGGAGGCTGCTGCCCGTAACCAAGCACAAGGCTTAAGAAAATAGAAAAAAGTGAAAGATCTTAAAGTGAAAAGGTCTATCACACCCACACATAGACACATATATTAGAAACTATTCAAGCTAAGACTCTAAATGTTCTTACTTTAAGTCCATTTCCAAAATGCATTTTAAGTGCAAGTTGTGCTTTTTCATGTGCTTGTGATGCCACTATCACCATTTGTCAACTGCCTTCCAGCGCTGCACGTGCTTCCACACAGGAACAGCCAGGGAAGAAATACCCCACACGCCATTTCACAGACAGGTGACAGTTTCCAACTATTCCTAAAACCAGCATGACAAAACTAGGGCTTACAGACACTTAGTTAATATGCAAGTCATCTTTACCCACGAGCATAGTTCTGCTGGCGTCAACCAGATGACGTGCACGGACAAGGGTTTCTGCAACAGGGCCCAGAGCAAAATGGTTTGCAGCGAGAATAAGTGGTGCTCCCACGTCACTGCCAGAGACGCCACAGAAGCCAGCACCCCTGTCACGAGCGCTCTCAGTACTGCTGCAGAAAATGCATGGGGGGTTACAGCTACAAAGGCCCCTTTCACTGCCACAGGATGGATCTCCAGGACTGAACTTCAGTATCTAAAGGATGAAATGGAGAGTGAAAGCACAAGTGTCTCACATATTTTAACAGCATTGCTGGGGAAAAAACCCGCCTTGCATTTCTAAACAATTTATTGCATAATGTCATGATATGTGACTAAATACATTTCAGGCTACAGTGAAGACAAAAACCTCTAAAACCATAGGTACTGGCAATAATGCATTATAAAATGGAAAAGAATGGCAGCACTTAAGTTAAAATCGATACAAATTAACACATCTGGGATTTTGTTTTGCCATTTACGAAACAAATAGTCTACACTGAAAAACAGTTAAACCCTACGTGATGGAAAATGCTGGGATTTCATATTTGCCTTCTTCCATCCAAAAGTCTCCAAGACACTTCACTGATGCACTGTTATTTGAATGCAAATTATTGCAAAGACAAGTTAAGCGTCCCTGTATTTCTTGATTTGTAAGAGTCGAGAGATGTTAAGCTAAGTCCTGTCCCCTTTTTCTAGCAAATCCATGGGGGAGGGGAGCAAACTCCTCCAGATTACTTCTGGGGCTCTATCATTATTCCACAGGTGAAAAGACAACATATAGAAGAACTTCACATAAAACAGTTCCCTCATATATATTTTTTTAAACATTAAGATAGTGCAACTTTTTAAAACACATTTATCACAACACAAATTAATTCTTTGCATTCATCTAAGTTCTCAACTTTATACCTTGGCACACAAAACAGGAATTTCATTTCATATTAAAAAAAATCCACACCCTGGGAGAAAAAAAAAGCAAACTGGCCAATTCTTCCTCCATTTATCTAACAAAACCACCTTCTTCCTTCTGCCATTCAGTGAGTAAAAACCAGGCTGTTACAAGCCTCATTTCTGTGCTAAGTTAACTTTTAGAATTAAATAATTGAAATAGTTTATTAAAAAAAAATAATATATCCCCCCCCCCCTCTCCTGAAACACTGCTTGTAGACAACCTGTATGGAAGTTTGTATTTCTTTCAATCCGCTTTGCATGCAATTCCCCTGAAAGGAATCAGAAACAAAGAACTGGTTTGCACGTTTGGTTTTACTAAGTTGTACCACGTGAAACGTAACAACATTGTGCACCGAAGCACGGGGCTCTTCCTCCACCGCTCTGCTTGAATCTCTTGTCTTCAGTTCAAGTGCACCTGGGCGAGTAACTTACACCAGGTTTCCTGGTTTCCGGTCTTGGCCTTTGCTGGGGACTATTGTGCTCTCTGAATTGTTCTGCTGAAACTGAAGTCTGTTCCCCCTCTGCGAGGAAGGAGGCGCATTGCTGTGCTGGTGATGGAAAAAAGAGGAGCCTGGGTAATGCCCCATGACCTCGCTGTACGTCGGGGGTGGTCCTTCCATCCTTCCATTGCTGCTATAGTTGGTTGCACTTATGCCCGAATTGCTGCTTGGTGGGCATGGGCCCCCATTGTACATCGAGATGTCTATCAAGTCGCTATCAAAAATGGTTCGGTTGGGTGGTGCCCTGACAGATTCCCGGTTCAGCTCCATCTGCTGTTCTGGGTCCCGGAGCTGCAGGGTGCACGGGCCTTGGTACGGCGGTGGCTCTTCCCCGTCGGAGAGGGAAATGGTCGGAGGAAGGTCAATCTCATGCTGCATGTAAGGGTAAGTGGGCTGGAAGCGACTGAAACGGTCCCGTTGCATAAAAGATGGGGCAGTGAACCTGTCCCTGGACCTTGGAGCATACATGATCTGAAATGGGAAGAGAGAGACACGTGACTCCGCATCTAAGCAAAGCACCGTGGGTGCTCCGTATTTAGGAATAACCAATACAACAGAAAATCCTTCTCTTTGCCACCCATCTCAAAAGATTAAACCCAGCAGATACTGTGCACACGTGCTCCCACACACATGCATGTGAAAAGGTAGGAGTTGCAGGAAGGATTTAACACAAGATACTTGAGAACAGCCTCACGAAGGAAGACCGAGACCTCACACAGCTCCTTCTGACATTAAAACATGCAGAGTCAAAACAGTTCTGTTTCTGTACATAGGAAACACTTTCTCTCTAGTCTTGACAATTAACTAGTTCTACAAAAATGTCTCAATACTGAATTTCAGCTGCAGTCTGAGCCTCCCCCTCCTACTCAGAGTCAATGTAATACCCTGCATCACCAAAGAATTCAGATGGTCATTTCAGTACATTTTGCAAAGGCCTGGCATACCTCATGCCTTCACTACCAAAGCGTATCAGGTGTCCTCCTCCCCCTCAGTGCTCAGACAGAAATCAGCCTCTGGGGAGGACATGCAAGGCTGCTGCACTGCAAATGGAAAAAATGTCCCCAGCATATTAAGCCCTGGAGAAGGTCAGGCTTTACAAGAGGAAGAGTTCAAGACACTCTGTGAGAAGCTATTGCTCCTCACTTGGTCTATCCCAGTTCTAGAGAGACACACCAACTTCTTAGATCTAGAGCTATCAAATTGCTTGACTCATTTTTGGGTCCATGCAGAGTTTTTATCCCCCGACCCTCACAGAGGTAAGGTCAGTCACCAGGAAGATTCACTGTTTGACACAGGTGAGCTGGGCCACTCAGAGCAACACACCCACAAGTTATCACTCAGACCAGGGATCCGTGCTAGCTGGAAGACGGGAGACGCTGGTGATAGGGTAATGTGTTGTAAATCCAGGAAAAACACAGGGAGAAGAGCAACTGGTCTCACAGATTCCACTGAACACTCAAATTACTGAGCCACTGTGTGAGAGAGACACCTCCATCACCTACCTGTGAATGCCTATTATGATATAGGGAGCTGTGGATGGAGATAAGGTGTCAGGTAGGTAGAATTTAACTATTTTAATGAAAAAGTCTTCAGCATTTATGGAACAGGAGTTAAGGCAGGCTCAGATATCCACATGAACCTGGCTCTTGGTCTACACTGAAGAAGTTTAATTTACTAAATAGATGCATGTTTATGAGAGGGGCCAACTATACATAACAAGAAAGAGGAAAGCACATTGGTGAATACAGTAAGAAATCTGTCTGTACCTCTGAAGCACCCTGGCGTGAAACTGAGCTTTCTGAAGGCCACAAGCACCCTTCCTGGAATGTAGAAAAACACAACAAAAGAGAAAAATTAATATATCACATCACCATCCTACCTCAAATACCACGACTTTTGGGAGCGGTCAGCTTCTAAGGACCAGCTGTCTCCACCTAGAAAAAGGTGATAAACAAGGAATGGCCTAACCGTTGCTTTCCAAAACTAGGGCAAACAGCAGCTCTGCAACCAAGAAAGTCAATCTTGGTCCATTTTGCAAGTGCTGAGATGCCAACCACAGCACCCAACCTCCCAGGCCGTAAGGACGCAGCAAGCTAGTCGCAGCTACGAGCGTCTGGCAACACACAGAGGTGACAGGAGACACTTCAACACTTGCATGCTGAGCAGGTCCCTTCACCTCCCAACCCATGACAAGGCCACGTCACCACAGTCAGCAGGTCCGATGAAGCTGACCGGCCAGCCAGGATCTCAATTACACACCAGAGCGAAAACAGTTTGCAACGAAACCTGGCGTCTCAGTGAAGTGACAGTCACTCTAAGCCCAGGTATATTCTGGTCAAAACTGTCAGTTGCCCAAATCCCACCATAACCAGTAATTAAGCAGCTGAGGTTTCAGCTGCCAGTTCCCCTCTTCCATCGCTTCCCCAACCACCTTCTCAGGCCAAAGTATTTTCTTTCCCATGCCTTTAAAGGCTGTTCTGACACTGTACCAGCACTCAGGGCAGAAAAAAAGGGTAAAGAATAACATGTGTGTATCATTATTTTTCCTCTCAATTAATTGTTTAAAGTAGCAGTAACTACCACAATGGATTTATTTTAGTGGCAAATTCTGAAGCTGAAAAGGACACATTAGCGCAGCTACAAAGCACAGAATTTCAATCTTGGTGCAAAAAGAGAAAATCAAAACACTGCACTGTCAGGACTATTTTCTTGGTGCTAATTCAAGTTTTATAATTTTATAGTGATAAGAAATTTCAGGAACAGGAAGGAAAATGCATATTGTCCCCAAAAGCATTACCCTGTATAGACTACTTCCAAATTTTACTGTACTGCTGCTTCTCTGAATAGCATCTTTCAACATACTCCAGAAATAGACCTAACTAGATCTTCATCACAACACCGAGAGACCAAAAGCTGCCTGTGATCCTGTCAGGAGAGTCCACCATAGAGGAAAGCTGCTCTAAGAGGAATCTCCCATAGGATTCAGCTGTTAAGGGAAATGCTTTGAATAACAAAGCTGGTCAATCCCTTCTCTTCTGTAGCTTTAGAGAGCAAAGATAGAGGGAGGCTGACAATTGCAATTATTTACAACTTCCCTTCGTGAGTATCCCTATTTGCAAAGGCCTGATACAAAAGAAATCTTGGGTAGATTCATCTATTTCAGTGCCAATACAAGGTTTTGTCAATAGTAGCTCTGTCACTGTATATATACATACTTGTACCCACCTTCCTTTCCACCTCTCCATCACCCCCATGCCCTCATTTTGAAATATCTGAGGGTATATTTGCACAGTTAAAGACAATCAGGTTATCAGCAGCTGACCCAGCAGGCTTCAAGCCTCTTGCAATTGTTAAGTAAAATGTACTAGTCAAAGCTAAAGAGCTCGATTAACTGCCCATGAACTACAGGCCATACACAGCCCAATAGCAGATTACTGAATGATGGTTTGAAAAATAAGACAGTGTGCAGCTTTATGCTTAGAGCAACTCCCTCGCCCTCTCCTTTAAATGTGTTCAGGCTCAGAAGAGAAGAAAAAAAAAGCAAAATCAATGACTCAGCCCAGAAAGGAATTCAGTCTACCACCACCACTCATGTTACTTACACTCTCTTATGAAAGAGAGTTTCCCATGTGGAAGTGGAAAAGACGACTCCCATCCTAGGGGCCATCTCCCCTAAGGCAGGGGAGTAAGAAGAGCCGAGGCTGATGGTGCAGTATATGGAGATAAGCTCCCTGTGCTGAGATGGAGCAGGACCTGCATGCTGAGCCTAGGCACACAGACCTGGTCCCAGCAATGTCTAACAGAAACAACTTGCTGGAAGAGTGGAGCTGCCCATTGCTTCTACTGCTGATGCCTGAACACCAGTACAGTAAAAGACCCTGCCCGGAGGCACTGCAGCTGCTATGGGGACCCCACAGAGCGTGACCAGGGTGCTGGGATAGTCAGACCAAGACAATGAGACTAAAGGAGCCCAAGGCTCTCTTCACCCTGGGTTAAATACTCAAGGAGGTAGACAGCTTGGGATGCAGCTGAACTCCAATGCTGTGAGATCCTTAGGATGCAAGGGTGTATAACAACATGGCCTCTGTGACAGTTTGTCCTACAGCCTACCTGTAGCTACTCCCTTCCTTAAGGTTGTCTCTGGAGAGAGCAGTGGGCTGAATAAATCATTTGGCAGCAGACAACCTCCAGTAAGATGTCTATACCAGGAGCCAGAGGAACTCCCCAAGCAGATGGCTGGGTAGCATGTGCTCAGCATGCCCACGCTTGGAAAATTCCAACCTCATCATGCATATGCGGTCGGTCCAGTGCCACAGTACAGGATTCGCTCATCACCACTAGAGTAAGCCCAGACTAACTGGCCCAATGTAGGAAAAGGCACTACACTCTTACCTAGTGCACGAACAAGTCCTAAAAGGGACAGCAAGAGAGGCAAGGAGAGAGGCAAGAAGGAGCTGACAGAAAATTGGGTTTCCTGCACTCAGCTGTAAAGGAATCCCTAAATCCCTCTAGGACACAAACTTATTACACAGTGACCTACAACAACAAATACAAATATGTAGAGGGGCTTCCTAAAGCTTAAAAGCAGAGCAGTATGACATCATGGGAAGAAGAGTATAGAGAGGAGGAAAAGAAAGACAAAGAGACAATGGACAACATGCCAGTGCTCTATGGGGTTTATAAGTATCTGAGGGATACAACAGAACAGGAAAATAATTCATGCTCCATATCCTACACTAGATACCTGCTATCCTTTTACATAGCACATATTTCATTAGGTGCCCCTGAGCCAGGCGCAGGAGATTGCTATTGAGCTGCACAGTTCCCGCTTCAGGGCTGGCCTGGGAAGTGCCAGCTAGGAGCAAAGGCCAACTGCTTGGGTCTGTCTGCAACTGCTTATTCAGATGTGCTCTTCTGCTAACATCCCAAGGCTAAGAGAAAAGTCAGGAAACGAATAAAAATTTAACACAATGAAGCACTTTGCTGAATCTTGCCCTGAAACACTACAGGGGTTTACTGCACTTTGTCTTCTACAGAAAAAGTCCATCTCTTCTACAGAAGGTGGCATCTGCCTGGAACAAGAGAACTGCACCCAAACAGGTGCCTGCCCCATCTTCCCAATTTTGGTCTTTTCAGCCATTTTGCCTTCCTGAAATTGCTCCGCCATGGGAGACTTACTGTCTACCTTTCTCAAGTCTTATCAGGGAAATCTTCCCTCCCCTGCACTAGGTAGATAAAACCTAACCCAAAGGTTGGTGCCTACCTACCCCACTGTTCTTGGGGTGATGGCAAGGGGTTGAGAGGAGAAGAAAGGTAAAATCTCAGTGTTGCAGAGGGAAAATATCCCCACGATTCCACCCTCCCCCAAGATGTAAGAAAGAACATGCTGGCACTGCCATGAACAACCTGGGGTGACTTACACAGAGTGAAAGTGTTATTTCTTGCTTTCTTCTTGTCCTTCTACTTACAGGCCATCATCTAACAGCCAAAATGTTTCTCTGTGCTCAGATCAGTGAAAATCAGGTAAAAACTGACAGGATTTGTATTTATATTCCCTTATATTGTTTCTCCCTTTATTATTCAAAATGCCAAGTTAGACTGGTCTAATGATAAAACACTACTTTTGGCTTCTTACCCCAGGAGGAAGATGGTATCGGGCACAAGCAATGCTGCTCGGCACAACAGCTCAGCAGCCGCCAGCCCTGGCACAAGCTCCCAGCCCCGGCACAGCACCGCCTGCCATCGCGCCAAAAGGTGCCTCCCAGCCAGCAAATCCAGCACTGGCCAGTCCTGCTCAGTGCCCCTCACACCAAGGGCCTGCAGATTTGTACAAGTAGTTCTCGGGTATGTGCAATCAAGGTTAAACCTGGGCAAACACAATTTACCCATTTTTTTTACTGTGGGCAATATATCATTTACCTGCTTCTCATAGGCTCTCAACAGCTAGCCACTTCAACTTGCTCCTTCTTAAACAGACAAAAGGTCTTCAGCCATTAACTTCAATACTTGGAAGTAACAGGGAGAGAAAGCTTATGCATTCATTCCCTATATAGTATTCATTTCTAACATCGTTCTGTTTTGGAATGAAAAAGGATGAGGCTCTGTGGTAACTCCTAGTTCCTACAAATAACACCAAAGCAAGAAGAATCTTACGAACCCAGCTATGTCTTTTGCTGACCTTAGCTCTTCCTGGGTTTCACAATACTTCACTGAGGTTATTTTTGCGATTAGGGTTTGAAATAACAGCATCATTTAAGAAATCCAGCTGGGTGATTATTTAATTATCTTATGGTGTTGATTATTTAACTCAATATTCAGAGCTTCAGAGACTGGATAAGCCTAAAATAATTTGCCTAATTTGTATTTTACAAAGGTTAACAGCCTCTAGAATTAAACAGTTTAGGAAGATGACTTTCTGAGGCCATTTTTAAACAATGTGTTTCCGGGAGCACATAGCATCACACAACTGCCTGGCTGAGCATCAGTACATTGACAGACAGCAGGGAAGAAATTGACCAGAAGAAGAATTTTTAACTCAGGATAAATTGCAGGTAAAAATCTGTGCTCAGTAAGAAAATTTCCTCAAACTGTAATGAAGCAAAAGCATCCTTGTGCTGGTTTTGGCTGGGATAGAGTTAATTTTCTTCACAGTAGCTAGTATGGGGCTGTGTTTTGGATTTGTGCTGGAAACATGGTTAATAATTCAGGGATGTTTTAGTTATTGCTGAGCAGTGCTTACATAGAGTTAAGGCCTTTTCTGCTTCTCACACCACCCCACCAGTGAGGAGGCTGGGGGAGCACAAGTTGGGAGGGGACGCAGCTGGGACAGCTCACGCCAGCTGACCAAAGGAATACCCCATAATATATGACACCATGCTCAGCATATACAGCTGGGGAAGAAAGAAGGGGGAGACATTCAGAGTGACACTGTTTGTCTTCCCAAGTAACCGTCACACATGAAGGAGCCTGGCTTTCCTGGAGATGGCTGGACACCTGCCTGCCGATGGGAAGCAGTGAATGAACTCCTTGGTTTGCTTTGCTTGCATGGGCAGCTTTTGCTTTACTTACAAACTGTTTTTATCTCAAGCTTTTGCTTTAATTTAAGTGTTTTTATCTCAACCCATGAGTTTTCTCACTTTTACTCTGACACTTCTCTCCTCCATCCCACCAAGGGGGGAATGAGTGAGTAGCTGTGTGGTGCATAGTTGCTGGCTGGGGTTAAACCACAACCATCCCTGCATTCTCTAGTGACAGTATAGTAGAAACTTGAGCGATTTCTGCAAAAGAGACTGAGAAGAGTTAGAAAAGAAAGGCTGGACTCGACGATCTTAAAGGTCTTTTCCAACCAAAACGATTCTATGATCCAAACTTTGGTTTTTTAATGACTCTTAAGGAAATCTTCAGTTTCTAAGAATTAGAACTCTGCATGAAATTGTATTTCCTGAGAAACAAAAGTCAGGTTTTCACTTTCTGAAATGCAATACAGTTATTAAGAAGGTCCCTCTTTTCCCCTCAATTAAACTCTGATTCTTTTTTTTTTTTTTTTAATATGTATGTATATACACAAAAATATACATACCCCTTTTGCAAATGAAGTGTTTCAGACAGCAGTGTAGTTTCTGACTTTGGCCCTAGGTGGCAGTGATACATTACATCACATTAAAGCAGTGATTTGTTTAAAATGCTCCGGGAAGGCACAGGGGCTTGCTCCTCCCTGCCTCTTCCCGGGTGACAGAGACCATCGCAGCTCTTAAGATTGCAACATTTTCCCTGCCGAACGCAAGGAAAGCACAACTATTGTGCCGTCCCCAGGAGAATGGCAAGTATTCTTCCCTTTAAAAGCTGTGTTTCCCAAGGGCAGGAAAGGTTACGGCATCTGGCAGAGCAGCGCACGGTACCAACAAGAAGTACTAGAGAGAGAGAGAAATATGGAGAGCACCAAAGCCCTCACTTGCAGTGCACCTCCCTACCCTCACAGTGATTATATCTGTTACTTAACACTTTCCAACTTTTATTTCCCCAACTTCACAGCACTTCATCACTTTAAGTAATCTTCATTTCATCCAAGTGAAGGAAATAAGTACTATTATCCTTCCTCCTTTATTTGGAGATGAAGCAAGTTTCCCAAGGTGACACACTGAATCAGGAGCCACCCGAAGGTGCCGCTCCTCACTACCCACAGATTTCCTAGATGATCCTGCCTTATTAAAGATGTTCTGACTTTATTGTGGTAGACTTCAAAGAGCAGCAGCCAGCACACAGTGTCCCTGCTGGCAGCACACCCTGAGGAGAGGTAAGTCCGTGTGCCTCACATAGGCAGCAGGAGAACACAGAGCACATCCAGCTCCTGCCAACCCATGCCTGGTGCAAAGGAAACCGTTTGGCAAAGCAGGGTGGTCTACAGCACTCACACTCTCTCCCTGCTACAGACAGAGGTCTTGTTCCCACTGGGATTTTCTTCCTTTTGCACATGACAATAAGAAATTGGGAATGAGTGGGCCAGGGATGTCAGCAGGGAACAGAAGGAACAATGCTAACACCGGTGGGGAATAATTTAAAAGGCCAAGAGCAAGACCAACATTTGAAATCACCGACACACGTTCCCCTTTTATTCTGAAATAGCTGTTCAAAGAAGGAGGGCAGTATTTTTACAGCAGTGCTCCTGGAGCTTGGCATTTGAGACAGGCATTATCAATGCAGGTTCTAATGCAAGCTGACTAGCCCTAGCAGCAATGCTGCCCTCAGTGCTGGGAGGTAGGGCCTGGTCAGGGTGAGCATCTTGTGTGATGGATGCGGGGATTTTGCTGCCAGGAGTGACCTGGGGCAGTCAAAGTGTTCAGTACTCCTTCAACATCCATTTTATAAGAGAAAAAGACACAAGGGCAGAAGCCACCAGGAGGGGAGAAGGAATCAATTTAGGAACATCAGAAGCTTGTTAAGCACCTCCCTGTAAGTCACTTAATCTCTCTTCCCTCAGCATCCCCTTGGAAATCACTAATGATGACACTAAGAGTTAATAATTGGAAAGCAAGATTTATCTTGGTTTTGTCCCAGCAAACAGGAGAGTCCCGCAGCAGCTGCTTGGCCAGGGCTACCTGCGTTCCAACAGGATGGGTATGGCTACCAGCAACACTGCCCTCCCAATACAACATCAGTCCTCCCAAGGCACAGCCAGTAGCACCACAACATGCACCTCCCCAGGTCACGAGATGCATAGACCCTGTGCACGGATGTGCCCTCCCTAGGCTGCCACATGGCTCTGTCCCAAGAAATCCCCAGCACTGCCAGTAGCATCAGTTACTCCCATGAGAGAGGTTGCGTGTCCTAGTGAAGCATCCCTGGGCATGCTCTTCATATACTCCACACCCTACAGCCTTCACACCCTCCTCAGATGCTCTGCAAACCTTGGCGTGCTCCGGACTGTGAAGCCAAACACTGCTGATGGGTCAGACAGCAGCAGGAAACATTCAGTATTTCATCCTTCATGATACAGATGCCATTCAGTACCAAGCAGGCTGACTTCCTGTTGCTGCTCATGCCAACAGTTGTCACTCAGCATCATTCCACCTTTCATAGTTATGACCCCAAAACTTGTATTTCTGCTAATGTTAAAACAGGCTTTGAATGTTTTAACAGCCGTGCTAGGAGAGGGCAGGGTTTGCCATGGGAGGGCAGGCAGCAGCCTTGGCAGCACTGCTGCAGAAGCATCCCGTACTTCAGTGCACTCAAAGGTTGTCCTACCCCTACTGTCATCTGCTTAAGGCTTCAGCACACTCACCAAGGTAATAAAACAAACACACACCAGGGGAAAGATTGAAAGGTGAGACTCCATAGGGGATGAAAAGGAAAAAAAAAATAAAAGAAGAAAGAAAGATGAACTGGTGGTCACACAGGAAAGCATACTGACAGAACAAAAACGTAACAACTGCTTTTTTAGCATGTAATTGTCAAAGAGTAACTTTTTTTTTTTTCTGAGATTAATCTCTTTTCTGCCCTTTGAGTGTTACTAACAATTGTAATTCCAGAGATAATTAATCTTCCTTTTAATACTCTAATTTCTGGACTTCGAAGACAAAGAGAATATCAACTTCTAGGCCTCCCCTTTTTTTTTTAAACCATGAAGGAAGTTCAGCCAGCCAAAGAAGAAACCCACAAATACCTTTTATTTCATTATGTTGGAGGTCTGTCCCCATGAGTTTTACAAGCATGAGGTTGGCAATAAAGGCAGTAGATAACTTATTTGATCATTTCTATTATGCTTTCCAGAAGAACCAGAATAAGACAGATCGTCTGTTCAATAGTTGGTCTTTACAGGGACAGAAATCTCTATAATTCAATCCCAGCTCAGCTGTTGGAAGGCATGATTATTGAGAAATAGGATAGACTTGAAAAGGAAAACTGAAGGTAACAAAAGGACAAAGAGAGGCCCATTTGAATAGGAAAGGCATGATTCTGCATCTTGATACACTCCTGCTATGTCAGTTATATGAAAGGGAGAGGGTCACTTCATAGTTCACTACAATCAATTTGCTTTACAGTTTCCTTTTAAGAAATATGGCTGAACTTCCTCTATTTCCGGAGGGTCACTTCATAGTTCACTACAATCAATTAATTTGCTTTACAGTTTCCTTTTAAGAAAAATGGCTGAACTTCCTCTATTTCCATTCACTATTTCTCCACCAACAGAAGGCCTGAGTCAGAATGTTATTTTCTTCAGATATAAGTAGTTAATAAACATTTAAATCTGTTTTCAGAGTCTATATACCATTAAAAAAAACCAAAACAACACATTCCCTTGGAAAAGAATCCACTTATCAATAGCATTTGCATGCAAAACAAGACCTGCCTGATTAAAAAAAATAAATATATATATTTTAAAGTGTATAATCTAACCTGCATCTTACTGCTCACACTATTTACCTTGTGCAACTCACTCCACCACGGACAATGTGAACAGACTAGTCATTTCTAGTTCCACATCACAGAACAAATGCTTTAGTTTCCCAATCCCCATGCACCACACACTGCTTTTAAGGTTTGCACTGCAAGTAGTGCTCAACCAATTTCTGTCAGAATTTCCTTCTAACACCTGAGACAAAGTAAAATTCAAACATATTTGACATCTAACCTCAGAGACCTCCAAAGTCCCATTCCCCACAAGTATGACCTTTTAAGAACAGCTTCAGCTTATCAGAAATCCAGATGAGTAATAGTGATGACAAACCTATACCAGAGAGTTTTTCAGAAGAATGAGTAACCAGTTCTTGCCAACCAATCACCAATTCCCATGACGTGCTCACTTGGCTACGATTATCATTACATAAAGGGGTGCCATCAAATTGAAATCAAGTGAGTGTTTTAAAAAAATATTTAAGAGTAGTTTTTGATACTAAAGCAGCTCCCAAGTCCTCACTGCCAAAGTGCATGTTCTTCACAAGAAGGTGAGGTTTCCTCCCTCTCCTTCAAGAGAAAAGGCACCACTTGCTCTGTTAACAGACGATACTAATGGACCATACGAAGGAAATAATGGGTTACTTCACGCATTTGACAGCTTACTGCAGTTTTAAAAGATTTGTGAAGATGAAAATGTGTTTCCTTTATCTCAAATTATTTCATTTTAGGTACTTGTAGCAATTATAGCTCAACATTTTTCAGACAGAAGTGTGGTTCTTGAATTACAGCATCCATTTCAAAGCAACACTCAAATTAATCTAGACAATTTTTTCCAGCCCTGAAGTCCACAAGGTTAAGGCTTGACAAGTTTCAGTTTTATCTGTAACCAAATTAGAGCTAAATATTCCTGCACTACTGAAGTGCTAGGGAATGAGGCAACCTCCCCTTGAGGAGGCAGATCTTTTCCCCCCCACGCAGCCTCCAAGGTAAGAACTATTCACCCCAGCAAAAGGATGTAGGTGATGTGCTGAACTCGAGCTTTGGGAATTCTGCATTCATCACGTTTTACAGCTGGCTTCCAGGAGAGAGCTGACAATTGCCAGAGGTGCAGCTCCACAGAAGCCGCTCAGGTTCAGCCCTCACTGCGGCATCCCCGCCTCCTTCCCTGCCAGCACTCCCTCCCCTGCCTGGGCACTTCAGTCCCTGATCTGGCTGAAATCCAACTGTGGAAAAACATCAATTAGTGTTCATCCAGATCAGCCCTCCCCGAGGCCTATTGCCATGACCCTGGCAGCTCCCTAAGGAACACAAAGAAGGAGGAAACATAGGACTGGGGAAAAAAAGGCAAGACTGAACTTATGACTAGTGTAAACCACTACAGGACCACAACTTCCAGTTACAACCACATTATTTTTTTGACAGTGACATGAAATGAAGCTGTGAACCCAGTGCTGTTGCCAGGGATTCAGTGCATCAAAAGGCCCCTCTCACAAGTGGCCCCTTGGCCACTGCAGTCAGTAGAGAGGCCAAGGGCACCACTCTGAGGGCATCGAGAAGCGCATCAGAAAAAGGACCTCCCTGCAACATCATAGGACTCTGTGTGGCTTGGGGGGAAATGTCCCAAGGTCAGGGACACTCTGTGGTTAACCCTCACAAGGGAGGGTTCCCTTCCAACATGCATCCCACCCAGCAAACTCCCGGCTCACAAGGCAAGTTGGGTGCCCGTTTACTGCTAGGTTGACTAAAGACAGCCTTAAGAAATCTCAACTGAGAGCCAGTCTTGAGCCCTTGGCTCTGTAACGACACATCTTAACCACTCCTGGTCTGTGGAGTGATCATTTTCCTAGTATTTTCTTGCTGTTTGAGTGAAACAAACATTATGTTTTCCTGGGCCCTTACTGGGCCAGTGTTCTGGATCCAGCAGCTACTGTGGCTGTAGTTATAGTGATAGAACTCCAGGATATTAGCAAATATAATAGAAAGTCACAACTACGTTTATTTCAAGTCTTCATATCCCAGGCAATCTCCATTCATCTCCCTCCACTCCCCTTCAAATTACAGCAGCGGCAGCAAACAGGATGTCACATCTGAGCCTCCAAACACAATATGAAAATAGGCTACATAAAACACAGCAGGGTCTAAAAATAATCAAAGACAGCAAATCTTAAATTTACGTTCTTTTTTTTTTTTCCTACTTATAAATACAACCTGAGCAAAAGACTTAACTACAGGGAGTATTAAAAGTGACATTAGAAGTTTTTCCAACAGTTGCCTGTACGGGAGCTCCTCAGGAGGCTTTGCTGCAGACCCATACAGCACAAAGAGAAGGAATTAGGTGCAAGGGGCTCATACTCACCGTCTGCAAAGTTTCTTCCTGTCTTCTGCTTTGGCTCTGTCGGCTGATGAAGGAGCGTGTCGAGAGTTTGTAATGGTTCAACAAGCAGATGATCACTACCACCATAACAGTTATAACCACAATTATAATGATGATTTGAACAAACTCCAGTTCAGCTAAAACAAAGAAAAGAAGAGGAAAATATGTCAATCACACACAGAATGTCATCCATAAAAGCAAAAACCTGAAAACCCCTCAGTATTTCATCAAGATTGATCTGAAGTAAGATGTTGCTGCTGTCCCTTTCACAAAGTTTTGTGAAGAAAACTCTGTTCTAAAAAGTATGAAAATTATTTCTTTTTTGGCAGTGCTGGTCAATCAGAATGAGTAGCTGGAGGTCAAAGCCAAGAAACTTCTTGGTAATCCCGCTCTGCAGCCTTCACAGGTAATAAATTCTTCAGCATAAACACCACAGACAAGCCTTTTGGATAATATAAGAAATTCACCAAGGGGGGAAAAACTCAAACAAAAACACACACAAAAGCCACTATATTTTTATAGCCACCTGCAATGCCAATAGAGTCCAGAGGGCTCCATAAGCTTCAAAGCAGCAGCCATGGAGAGAGGAATCAGGACACTTATCTACTAAACTTTCCCTAAGTTTTTATCAGCTAAATAGTATGAAAGCTATCTAAATCAAGTGGAAAACAAACTTCTCTCCTATTGAATGTACACTCAATGTCTTTTTCAATTACTCACTTCCCTACAACTAGAGCAAAATTAAGTTTTCTAGGACATTCCCATTCAGGTAAAAATCTAAGAAGATTATCTGGTACTCTAAAACAAGAGATATTCCACTATGGTTAAAAATGAAACCGGGGCTTCGGCTGCTGCAAGAGATACAATTACAATGAACTCCATTACAGTCCATCATCTTATCTGAAGTCCTGCCTATACCACAAATATTAAGTATATTTAGAAATGAGTCACTCTTGCACCCTCTGGGCTATACCGGAGCAGCAAGGATGAGCAACGTAAAAGGGAGAAATTGCCCTTTGGAGTTACGCAGTTGCTGATATTTCTATGGAAACTGCATTGCTCACAGGGGATGCTCTCATCTTGAAAGACAACTCCAGTTAATGGGAGGAGGTCTTTGGTTGCTAGGCTGGTATAAAAAGCAAAGAAGCAGTAAGAGTTGCTCAGTTTCAGTCCTTTCCAAAAATGGCACTGCTTCTGGGCACCAAAACATGAACTTTGGGGAACCAGTATTAAATTTCTCTTTTAAAAAGCCAATAAGGAAATAAAGATAACAAAATATAAAAATACAAAGCAAACATGGGGGAAAACAAGCTTTACCCCCCACCTTATCCCTCTAATTTGTAGTCACCCTCAGCCTTCTGTGCAACAGCAGTACGCTTATGCAAACACGACAGGACTGAGCTAGAAAAACACTGTTCACACATAAAATCCAGAACGACCTACAGCAGAACTAAAGGAAACCCAAGGCTCTTCCATTATTCTAAGATCTCTTGCAAACAAAACCTCAGACTACAGGATCTGCAAGTGCACTGGTGTCCAGTGGAGGCTGGTGCTGAGGTCCAGCTGTTTGTCACAAGTTACCAGCATGGACATGCCACCATGTAAGTGCTGAGGTTCTGCAGTCCTCTCAGTAGGAGTAACTAAACTGATTTAAAGCTAAGAAAAGAGTAAAGGCCAACAACACATCTATCATTTAATTTCTCTTCACTGTTAAATACCATCCACTCATTATTAAGACTGCCAACATATTCAGATAACTGTATTAGTCAGTGCTTTGTGCTGCTTTTGCTATCAATCCCATATGCAGAAATCTCCCCCCCCC
>NW_010328128.1:59757-80919 GCF_000700745.2 Antrostomus carolinensis | reverse complement strand
CTCTTTCTGCCCGCGCTGTGCGGGCGGCCCGCCGCCTGCGCCGGGCCCTGGAGACACCAGAGCTCGGGGGCTCACCCACCCCGCCGGCGGTGGCCAGGCTGCGTCGATATCACTGTTCGTTTTCCGTGTGTTCACCCCGGTTCCCAGCCAAGCTGGGCTTTGCCTGTCCCCGGGCACCTTCACACAACAGCAAAGTCATGGTCCTCGAGTGTGGGCTGTCTCACAACTCCTGTCATTGCCGAGGGTTAATGCTGCAGTGGGGAAGTATGTGTCCTTGTCACACCTGATAAAGGGACGGTTCTTATATAGGCAAAAGTATTTCCAGTAGCCATCAACATGATTTTTGTACAGCTGTTTCTTGCTGCCCTATGTAAAAAGGCCTTGTCATCGGGAAATTTAAAAACAAAACAAAAAAAGCTACCACCCAAACTGTTACATCTACCTGTTCAGCTGCTGTGCCAAATAACCTCTAGCTAAACCCAGTTCTATCATCACATTTGTCTGGATTTGTACTTGGTTTTGCACTTGCTTTTTACTGCTGTTGCTCATCCTGCTTTATGTCTTTCCACATGATGCGTGTTCCTTACCACCCAGTGAATGTTTGGGCACAATATTTTGTGAGTTTTTTCTTTTTTAAGTAAAACTTTGGTGAACCATATGCGAACCACTTGTTTCCCAAACCAGACCTTGCAAGCTTCCTTATTTGCTATGTCAAGAACCCAAGTTGAATCAGGATTTTAAAATGTGTTTGAAAATGAAAAGTCCTTTCCAGCTTTCATAAGCCATCTAATGGCTCAGTAGTTTGACCCTCCCATTATCTGCAGCATCCAGTGTAGCAGGCTATCTCAGACCAGCCTGTGCAAAATGTAGGATGAAGGAAGGTGGTAGTGGCCTCCTCTTTACATACTAGCTCAAATATTTAGAGTATTTCTTCAGGTTTGGGAGAAGGCTAAGGGTGAACTCTTCTGTGTGAGGAAGACCCAAACCCTTCTTTCTCACCTGCTCAATATATACTTTAATTGTGGATTCCTACCAGTCCCTTCTATTTAGTTATTCCAGGCACATGAATATTTTCAATATTCCTGTTAAAAGAATGAGCATGACCTATCACCTGGTGATTAGAGAAGTTAATTTAAAAAAAAAAAAAAAAAGCTGCTTTGAAGAGTACTCAGTGAGCTTACCCAGGCAACCCAGTGTTTTTATTCAAATACAATGAATTTAATGAATGTTCTTTGCCACGTTTTCCGTGATTCTGGAGTAGATTGTTTCGAAGTTTGTGTGGATTGTCTTGGCAAAAAGACTTAGGTGCACAAGAGCTGTGAGTGCTGATGTACCTAATTCTCAGCTGCTTAGTCATTTAGCCGAGCCTGTGGAGCAGCAAGAAGCTGCCTAAGCTGAAGAGTAGGAAATACTGAGGATGTGTTTCAAATACCTTTCTTTACTAGGACTTTCTTAATCTCACACTCCTTAAGATTTAATTTCAAATTTTTTTAAGAAATTGTGTGTGGCAAATTAATTTGCTTTCTCTTCCTGCTCTCTTTTCCTCTGCTTAATTACATAAGCTACTGAACTGGTTTATTCTTTCTGAAGAAAATATAAGGGAAAATTGAGAGCTAAGGTGAATAATTGAAGCATAGTTGTCTGACCAGTCCACTTTTTGTAGTTATTAAACAGCAGTTGCTTTTACAAGTGTCTTTTACTGATAATGAGACAAGAGAGAAAAGGCATCAGCATCTCTGTTATGTAGCACACTCGAGTTTTCCAGTGATTCAAGTAAACCGACTTTCAGTGGTCCAAAGTACTGAAGTTGTGGCTTGCTAGAAACTCCTGTGTTATAGTCTTAAAAGGATTTTTTTTTTTCCATGGTGAAAACTTTGTTTCCCTGGTGCTTTGGGGATGCAAACTAATCAAATGCATGTCGCTGTTTTCAATGCTTCGTTCTCTTCAAAGGCCTGCAATAGCAGCTTTAATAACTAAGTTCAAAATAATGTGGTCATTTGAGAAATACATGGTTTCTGTAAAGTAAATAATTTCCTGGAGCACTGCAAAGAGGAAGGTTTGCTGTATGGTGGTGGCAGAATATAAGGGAAAATTGAGAGCTAAGGTGAATAATTGAAGCATAGTTGTCTGACCAGTCCACTTTTTGTAGTTATTAAACAGCAGTTGCTTTTACAAGTGTCTTTTACTGATAATGAGACAAGAGAGAAAAGGCATCAGCATCTCTGTTATGTAGCACACTCGAGTTTTCCAGTGATTCAAGTAAACCGACTTTCAGTGGTCCAAAGTACTGAAGTTGTGGCTTGCTAGAAACTCCTGTGTTATAGTCTTAAAAGGATTTTTTTTTTTCCATGGTGAAAACTTTGTTTCCCTGGTGCTTTGGGGATGCAAACTAATCAAATGCATGTCGCTGTTTTCAATGCTTCGTTCTCTTCAAAGGCCTGCAATAGCAGCTTTAATAACTAAGTTCAAAATAATGTGGTCATTTGAGAAATACATGGTTTCTGTAAAGTAAATAATTTCCTGGAGCACTGCAAAGAGGAAGGTTTGCTTTTTTTTTTTTTTTTTTTTTTTTTATCTTCACCTAGCCACCCATTGCTGATGGAAGACACTGAACATTCATAGGCCTTTTTTTCTTTTTTTCCTTTTTTTTTTTTCCCATGTTACCTAACTTTCCCTTCCCCTAGAAGGAAGATAAGTTTGACTGACATGAAAATGTCATCATCTTTTGTTTACTTCCCAAATAACCACAAGACAAAGATGGTTTTGTAGGTTTAAATTGTAGATACCACTACTGATGTTTAATATCTGCTATAGAGCTGAACCTCAAAGCCTGACTTAAAAGAAATTCTATCAAGTCCTTATTGTGACTGGAATTTGATATTGAGGCTGTCTTAAAGGTTGCAGTTTTAATTTATTTCACATAATTTCTAAATTGAGCCTTTCTTGTCCATATGCACCGATTAAACTCTCATAATTTTGCATCTTAATCACAGCATGGTAGGGGTTGGAAGGGACCTCTGGAGATCATCTAGTCCAACCACCCTGCCAAAGCAGGTTCACCTACAGCAAGTTGCACAGGGCTGCATCCAGGCAGGTTTTGAATCTCTTCAGAGAAGGAGACTCCACAACCTTTCTGGGCAGCCTGTTCCAGTGCTCTGGCACCCTCACAGTAAGGAAGTTTTTTCTTTTGATCAGTGAAACATTTGGGTTTTTACAGTTTTGGCAAATGCCATCATGTCACCTGGCTGGGTGATCCTAGGTGAGTTAAAATAAGTGGTTTGTTACTTTGGTCATAGAACTTATTTTTCTTCTTTCTTCTCTTTTAACTTTTTTTAATCAAACATAGAATAGGCAGTTAGTCTTTCCTTTTCAAGCCTATCCTCATCCTACCTATCAGTTTTGTCAGCTTCAAAGCCTAATGGTTTGTGGTCCAGCTCCTTGTCATATGTTTCTATTTTTAGATACGGGCACCTCTGTGCTACCCTTTGTGCTTAGAAGTTCCCCATAAAGATGTGCAAAACTTCCTCATCCACCGTCAAAATCTGATGGCAGCAGTACTCATATGGTACTCAGTACAGCACAGAGAAAATAAGGTCTCTTATCTCATGTACCTGAGCTGTCAGGGCTTTTCCTTACTATGTAGGACTGTACTCAATGAGACCAGGGCCCATGATTAGTTAGAAGGCACTGTAGTAATTCTGCCATTAGTAAAACAATCTATCTCTAGGCTGATGGAGTCTAGAATATTGAAAATAGAAGTTAAGTTTCTCAAATAATAATGAGTGCACTTTATTTCATACCTGTTTTTTTCCTTATATTTATTAAGTATTATACTTTAGACCAAAAAGGAAAATACATTTTTAGACTAAAGATTGGTTCTTGTTTGAAGAATATTATGAGTGCAATACTTAATTCTCTGAAAAACATGTTCACAAACTTTTAACCCTTCTGTAAATGGTAAGCCAAGTATCTTCGATGTTCTCCAGTACTGAGGTATGTAGAGAAAGTTGTAACTTTATTTTCCAAGCGATTAAAAGTTTAAACCACCACAATTTTCTGAGCTTTAAGATATCTCACATTCTGCTTTGCTGACAATGAGATACTTTATTTTTTCTATATTTTAAGTAATATGCAGCTACATCTTCAATTCAAGATATATTTTAAATAATTTAGGAGTATAGTCTTATTTATTACATAAATGAGAAAATATGTGTAATTAATAGTGGTATAGCTTTGATGTAAAGTAACTTCTGTAGATACTTCAATTTTTCTGTTAGCTTGTTTTTCCTTACAGATGGAATTGATGGTTTTGTGTATGGTTTTTGTCATGCCTTTAAGTTCATGGAAACTTTTTACTTCTGTAGCCATGGGTATTGTATTAGTTTTATGTTCTAAAAAATGTACATGAAAAGGCTAGCTGCTTTGAGCAAAGCACCGTTTCTGAACATCTTGGCCAGAAAAGCCACATTAGAGCCACATTTTTTTGGAATTGGACTCTTCATAGCCTTGCTGTGATCACGAGGTCAAAGGAAGTCAACTTACAGTTTAGGACAGTAGCTTAGAAATAAAGTCCATAAACTATTTTGATCACTGAAAGCTCTGGGTGTAATGGAGAAGCCTAGGACAGCCAAAGTGCTTCTTTTAAGTCAAAGTAAAAAACCACTTTTCCTATGGTTTCTTTGGCTTTTGAGTGTTTATTAAATGGTCTACCCCACTAAACTTCACAGCAGCATCATTCTTAAGACAAGCTAAAGTAGATGGTACTTTTTCCCAAATCGCAGATGGTAGGGAAAAGTGCTGTGAAAAGAATGAAGTAATTTATCCAAAGGCTCCTGGGAGAGCTTAAGGGAGACATGGGTTAAACAAAATGTTTTAACTTGGTCTCTCTGCTTTTACCTCCAAATGGTCTGTTTCCCCAACTTTGATGCAGTGTTTATGTAACTTACATAGTTCCCACAGTAAGTTTTTTTTTTTTTGATGTTAACATACTGTGATAACTGTCTTCAGGTTAACTGTGCTTCTTAAGAAACTCTCTGTGTTAAGAGCAGAGTCATGCACTTGGTGTTTCTTGGGGTGTTAATCAGTGTCCTAGAAAGTCTGAGAACTTGCTGGAAACATTACTTGCAGCCAGTTGTGTCAAATGTAATCTATGATACACAAAGTAGTGTCATGAAATACAAGGTAATTTATGAATTTGTATCTTGGCAGGAGAATGTGTCCCTTGCTGATATTTTGTCACTGCGGGATAGCTGTCTTACTGAGCAAGATATTTGGGCAATTTGCCTGGAGTGTTGCCATTCTCTGAAGAGTATTGCCCATTCTGCAATCTTCCAGACGCTTTGCATCACTCCTGACACTTTGGCTTTTAACACCAATGGCAATGTGTGCTTCATGGAACAGCTCAGTGGTAAGTATTTGTGTTTCCAGGCCATTTGTTTTGGAAGTATGGAAACTCATAGTGAGAGGCTGTAGTAAAGCATTATATTCTATTCTTAAGACTTGTAATTAAAATGAAGATTAAAAAAAAAAAAAAAAAAAAAAGTTTAGGAATGGGTGAGTATAGGTCCATATGAACCTACATGCTTGGTTTTGTCACTGATGAACAAAGACTTTTATGTGTTTGCTTAGAAGATTCTTCCTAGTTACTTCAAGACTTATCCAGGGGAAATGTAATTTATCTCCTTTTTAAACACTGGAGGTTATGTATTTGTGTATCTGTGTGCACAAGCCTCTACCTATGTAGAGCACGTTCCTGGTCTCTTCCAGTTTTTCTCATTTCGTGGATATGTTCTATTTCTAGAGAAATCTGACATTCAGTGGATCTTGATGATTGTGGCCATAGAGAATGGGGCAATTCTAGTGCATGTTCACTGTCAGAAAGGAAAGCTTTCTCTCTTGTATAAAGCATTTTATTTTTTAAGTCATGATTTTTAGACTCAGCAGGTGTGGTGACTGACTGAGAAATGAATTTTAATATGCTAAAAACCGGTATGTAGGAGCATGTAAGATCTTCAGGTATTGTAGCAGATGAATGAAGGGATACTTAACTTAAAAAGCTAGCTTCTGATTTCAGCGCAGGAAAAAAAAGCGTATTATTGTTGCTGTTCCCTTTTCACATGACCCATCTCAAGAGTCTGTCTTGAGCCTGTTAGGAATATTACAAAACAAGAAATACCTCAACTCTTTTTCTGTAGTCCTTTTAAAATTATGTCAACTTGTAACTAGAACTGTACTAGTCCATATACACACTATTCAGGTTTTTGTTTTCTTTAATCTAATTTATTTTTTAATCTATGTCAGTGTTTATTCTTTTAGTCAAAATCTAGATCACAGTATTTAGAAAAAATGGGTTAAGGTAAGTTTGCAACAAATGAATATTTGTTGCCTTCTTTAGAAATAAGATATTATAAGCAAATAAGCAGATAACATCATGAAATGTAATCAGTAAAGATGAAAATACATCTTCATAATTGTGGTATTTGTTCTGTACTTAAATTACTCAAATATCTGTGAGTCAACTTTTAGTTCTGTGTTAATAGGGTAATGTGGAATCAATTTCCTTTATTTTAGAGAGCTTGTCATAATTTGAAATTAAAAAAAGAAAAAGGCTGCCTTTGTATTTCATAAGGGTATATGAAAGACTTGTTGAAGAGAATAAATCTAGTGAATGAAAAATGCCCTTCAACTAAGATCTTTGCTTGCAGCTGGGAAAGAAAAAAAAATCAATTTCTTCTTAAACGTTTTAGTCTAATTGAATAGCTGGCAAACAATTGATCGAGGAATTTGCTGTATTCAAGTGCTTAAAATGTGGGATAACAAATTCCCAAGCAAAACAAATGTACAATGATTTTGTTCCCTGTAGTCATGTTAGTCTCTGAGGAAGAGACTTGTCATTAGTTCTCTTTAAAGAAAATTGTGTTTTTCCTAGGAGTGCAATGAGTTATGTATATATTCTTGTTTCCCTTGCACACATTCCACTGTGTCTTTGACTCTCTCTTCCCCTTTCCCTCAGATCTTGTTACTATTTGGTTAATATATAGTTTGTTAGATTGGCATTGGGGAGATTGTCCTTTTTGCTTCCCTGTAGGTGTTTCCTATGGATTTATTCTGTCAGAAGGAAATTATAACCTCTGGATTTGCTTGCCAGTGAGAGAAAATGAACAGCCTGTCGCCTCTGCTTTAGCAGCAAGTTCTGCTTCCTGCAGGTTCTGTGGTGCTAAAGTGACAAACATTCAATAGGATGTTCTGCCAAGGGCTCTGATATCTTCTTGTCTCTTAAAATCAGACAAATTTCCACTGTAAACATTAGATTAAAAGATTACAGTGAGCTTTACCAGTTATAAAAAATTATATGCTTATAAAGCCTTTACAGTGTTCTATCAAAAGAAAGGGAAAATGGAGTGGGGAGATGAAAAGAAGGAGCAGTAATCTGGGAGTGAGGGAAAGGAAGAGACAAAACATCTTCTGTCCCTTATTTCTCTTCCCCTTCTGCCCCCCAAATATCAGGAGAAAATGTGGTGGTTTTGGGGAATGCAGAGTTAGTTGCATACCCTTCTTTTTCAGTGGGAAAGTAGAATCAGGAACATCATAAGGAACTGTAAATCAATTGGTGGCATCTGGATAGTCAGCCATGCCAAGTAGCTGAAATATGTGAATAGATGAATATGTAAAAAGTCCTCTCTACCATGTAACTGAGTTTAGTGTCTTCACAATAAGAGCTTTTCATTTCACTTCTAGAATACAGGCACAAAAGTTCTATTAGAGCTAAAGCTGAGTATGCTACACCTGTGAGCGTGCTTTTCTTATCTCCATGTTGAGAAGGGAAACTTACAGCATTTGCTTGTAAATGATCTCAATCATCCATTGGCTTCACAGAAGAGTAGACTAGGTGAATTTAGTATGTACGTGAAGAGTTGGTTCTTAGTCGGGCACTTTTTTAATCCCCTGATGTTCTTTACTGGGTTCATATGACGTTGTTACAGTATGATACTACATGTATGCTTGGATGCAGCAGCAACATCAGTCTCTTAAGATGTTCCTCTCTTCCTTCCACCTCTTCACTCAGAAATGGCTGCTGCAGTAGCTCAGTTTTCTGCTGAGCAGCAGACAGGTGGGGAATGTGTTTCCTCAACTCTTTTATGGTAACTGGAAGAAACTAAGCAGAAAGGTCAAGCTTCTAAGTTGGCCTGTAGATGAAGAGGCAGTTGGCTGTTCAGGTTGTTCTTGCTGCTTGAACCCTTATCACCCAGGTCTGCAGTGGAAAATGAATGAAAATGTCCCATTAATCAAATCAAACCTGCAAGACACAGCTGAGTCACACCAGCTTAGGTGATAACTCGCTCCAAACATAAATGTCTGAAGGCAAGAAGTGGTTAGGCATGGTAAATGTATTTCTTTGGCAGTGTTTTGTTTCTTAGTAGGAAAAGCATATTATCTTCTTGCAGAAAGATTGAAAATTGCACTTTATTTTACTTAGTGCTAGAAACATGGAGAACAAGTTCTTTGTACATCAGATATGAGTGAACCAAAATACTGCTATATACATAGTTTCTTTTGTATCAGATATGAGTGTATACTTGAATTTGTGTCATCACATTGGTTTGTTTTTTGAACGAGCAAGAGTATTAATTTCTAATCTGATATGTTTCCTTTTGCTTTCAAAGATGATCCAGAGGGTGCCTTTGTTCCACCAGAATTTGATATCACCGGTAACACTTTTGAGGCAAGTTCATAAATTTATCTGTAAAAATAGAGGGGAGTTTAATTATTTTAGTACTTCTGGCAATACCAAATGCTCAGCATTCTCCTTTAGCACACTTAAAGACTGTGAATAGTAAATTGTACTGTTTAGATATGT
The DNA here is from genome assembly GCF_000700745.2 of Antrostomus carolinensis. Lineage (NCBI taxonomy): Eukaryota > Metazoa > Chordata > Aves > Caprimulgiformes > Caprimulgidae > Antrostomus > Antrostomus carolinensis. The sequence continues at coordinate 72,062 of NW_010328128.1, read as the reverse complement.
TTCGTGGAAATGAAAAGTAAACTTAAATGCTATATTAATTTTCTGTATACACATTTGTTCACTAACCATTAAAATGTGAGAATCTATTTTGGCTGAATAATGTATTGCCCTAAACCACAGCTGGTCTATATTATGTTCACTGTTATCCTTCACTTGGTTACATTTGCTTGTTTGGGGACTAGCCATGAACTTTTATGACTAAATATAAAATTTGCTTGCCATCCCCTTCAATAAAATAATTCATGGAAGGGTAATCAGCGATTTTATCTTTGATTTAATGAAGAAACAAATGGCTATCTGTTGCTTTGCAATGCACAAATGCTCTACATTGTTAAATTAAATTAGATTTAAATTGTTTATACTAATTCATTAGCCTCCCAAGTCAACCATCTCATTGCATGCTGCAGGAGTGTTTGCTTGCTTAATATCTTTTTTTAATAGAGTATTTTTTTCTGGCATATATTCTTAGATAATTCAAATGCGTTAATTAGCAACATGTTCTATTCAAGGTATAAAAAAATATTCTGTTTCTTTATAGTTCTATACAAATACATTTTACTTTTCGTAGTTATAGCCTTCATGTTTGTAATTCTCTCTATTTTTTTTTTTTCTCAGAGGAGGAAAGGGAAAAGGATTAGTGAATCTTGGAAGTGTGTAGCACTACAAGTGAGATGAGAATGATAAGGCAGGAAGGGTGGTATTATAGAATATGTAGGAGTACACTCTTTACAGGTTAGAAATGCAGTATTTCTCCCTGTTGCTATGCTTTGTTAATAATGTAGTTATATGGGCCAGCAGAGCTCTAGTGATTTTGTGCTCACTCTCCCCTTCAACCCTTGGGTTGATTTTTTTGGGACTCTTGTTTGGGTGCAGGTGGCCAATGTGGGTAGGGGGATGGTTAGGAGGTGACCAGTATTGCATGTAAACTGGGCAATGGTAGTAGTCTTTATATTCAGATGTGGTTGAGGAAAGCAAGTCCCAGAGTCACCCAAAGGTGACTAATTTTTGTTTCTTTTTGTTGTACTTGTGAAGCAGGACTTAAGACTCTACATAAATATGTTCTCCATCCCTTGCCCCTTAACGAGCCTCTAAGACTTGACACAGAAACACTTACAATATTTGTGGAATTATTTGCTTTTCTGGCAAACTTATATTTCCCTCAACCCTTTCTCCTCCTTTAGGAGTTGCTGAACTCTTAGACATATAGAAAGTAGATGAGTGAAAGAGGTTTGAAGACGACCAAGGGGATGGGACAAGGTGAAATGGGATTTGCAAAGACTGTGGGAATACTAACTGAAATTCTAGTTCTGTATGATAATACAAGGCCATTTTATCCTCTGGGGTAAAACTCATCTGTGTACAGGTTTATTATTTAACTCTTCTCTTTCGGCAGTACTTACAAGCCTGTCAAGCCCTAGTGGATCCCAATTACCAAGCACAATACAAACAACGATTATACAATCAATGAAAACTATTCTAGTCAGGAGTGGCTCTGAACATTGACCCTTTTACTTTTTTTTACAAAAGTTGATGAAGATACATGAAGGTACATTCGCATGGAAGGAAGTCAACATGCTTTGCCTTGTCAGTTGTGAGGTGGGGTAAGGGCTGGGTGCACTGTTTTCTGTCCATTGCTCCTATTTCTTTATCTAGCAAGCTGGGGAGCCTTGCAAAGCAGGGAGAGCAGTGCTACAACAGTGTCCTGTTGCCTCAGCTGTTTCTCATAGACCATCCTAGGGCAATGTACAAGACTGAAAAGCTACAGCTTTCCCCTTCATTGAGGCAGAGGTGTGTTGTTTTACTCTGGGATTTGTGTGCATTTTGTCAGACAGCTATGTGATTCTGAGTATTCATGGAACTTTCAAAGCTTTACCTCTTACCACTTGTAGAGTTTGGTTGAATTTTACGTACTTTAGTACCAGATCAAATTCAGCCAGAGATTCCATGCTGACCTCAGCTTGCTTTTGCTCTTGTGGTTTCTAAGACCTACAGTGGGTTAATCCGTATGTACTTGTTACAAGGGTTTTATAATGTTGTAATCTTTGCAAGCTAGCTGTTTCCTCTTGGTGCTAGTGCTTCAAGGTCTTCTCTTTCTCAAAGGAATTGATACTTTTGTCTATCCTCTCACCCCTAGTTGTAACCTCCTGCTATGCAGTAGCTGAATAGCACTGGTTTATATGCGTATCTCTGAGGAAACCCTGCGCCCTTGTGCTTTTTCAGTATTATAAGATTCTTTGTACTATACCAATAAGCTGCCCTTTTTACAGGGGCATAAAATCTTTTCTGTTACTGCTTGCTCCTTCCTTGGTAATGACCTTACTCGGTTGTTCTTTGTTGAAGGAGTGTTTTTGCAGCTGGTTAGTATGCTTTGTTGAGAACAATGGAAAGTAGTGTTTGTATTGAAACTGTGCAATTTCAATATAAACAAAAAAAATAGTATTGGAACTACTAATTATGTTCAGGATGATCTTTGATAGCTGTTACTCAAGTGTCAAAGCTCAGCTGATTTAAAATACTTAGGTCAGCCAGAGGTTTTGCTTGATTTAAGCGTGACCCACTTTATGGCTTCTAAAATGGAAGCACACAATGAGGTTTGTATGGCTACTGGTTGACTTCTTCTTTAAACTCTTTTTTTAAAAAATCCCTCAAATAAAGCTACAGTTATTTCAACAAGAGATGTTTTGTTTCCTGCTTGGTGAATTACTGATCCAGACCTCTAATGGAATTGTGACTCCAGTCTAATTGGTTACTAAACTTAGCTGGCACTCATAAGCACACAAGGGTAATAGACACAGGAAACAAACTGAAATGCATTACTGTCCTGGTGTCTGAAACAGCACTATTAAAAAATTCAGTTTCTAGTTGGAATTTCAAATAGCAAGAAATCTAAAGGTTCATCCAAATGATAATGCACAGGACTGAAAAATAATTGATTGCATGTGGTTTATTTTAGACTTGTGTCTTGTTTCCTGACCTGCTCTCCATTTGTAAAGTGGGAATAATAACACCAACTTTGGTTACTGTTGAGAGTAGAAAGGTAAGAACTAGCCCTTCAGGGAGCTGTCAGCTTCAGTGTCAGGTGTAGAATAGACTTTTTAGAGAGAAAGATGTTAAGGAAGTAGCTGTGAAAGAGGCTTTTGGTGCCAGCAGTGAAGTGTGGCTGAGCTTTCCAACTAGTGAGTTCTTTAGTGCTGCCACGATTCCAGCCTGTGGGATTGGAGGAAGGATTGCAGTATCTGAGAGTCTCAAGAGACCTTGAAATGACTCTGTTGCTAAGCAGTTGGAGCAGCACTTAATAAGGTAATTCTGTTATGTCCTGCTCTTCCTGGTGTAAGCATTGCCACAGTGCAAGGGCAAAAAAGGCAGCCAAGCAGGTACCGTTGGTCTCTAGAACAGTACTGGACTAAAATAGAGAATCTCCTGGGTATCTGTTCATGTTAATTTCTTTCCCTCTAACTGCTATCTCCTTAAAGACTTCTGTTACTATTGTGTGCTAGTAACTGCACTGTTAAGGATTGGTGCTGCAAAGAGTCAGGGAAACACGGAATAAACTGTAGAGTTATGATACACACTCTAACTCCAAATAAAAGGAGAATTTCTATACATTACAATTATTATAATTTTCACTTTTAATGTATATGCAGGTATGTGATATGGCTATGCTCAGTAAAAGCTTTCTGATGACTGAAGCTGTTACTTGCCTGCATTGATGGAGTGATCTCACTTTCTGCTTCTCCTCTAAGCTAGGAGGTATAGGTATATATACTTGCTATAGCAAGTACAGACCACTTTTGTTCTCATTGGATCTTGAGCTAGAAGTCAGTTAGAAATGTCCTGAGTATAAAGCCTAGCCTCTAATTTTGCAATATTTTACTAGTATGCTACTGTAGAGAGCAGTAGAGAATGTGAATTTTTCTGTTGTAGAAAAATATTAAGAGACTGAGATGCAAAAATACAGATTTGAGGCTTCTTTTAAAATTTGTCTACTATATGCTGGGCTTATCAAACAATTCATCTTCAGTATAAGCTAAAAGTGAGTCCTGATGCCCTCCTCTAAATAGGAAGAGCTTTAACCTTTTCCTAATGAAAATGGTTCCTATTTCATTTTCTTGCCCTGGGCAGTACAGTGCTAGACTTGTGAAATTTGACCAATGTGGGGCCCAACAGGAATTGTTAAATATTGGTGAGTTCATTAATAGCCTTATTTCTGTCACTACAATACAAGTTTGCCCCGGGTTAAAAACACTGGCTGTCTCAAAACAGTTTCAAATAGCTATTTGTCTGCATCACAAAACTGCCATTGAGTCTGACACAGAAGTTCATTGATGTAGAACCCCACATTTTTAACATATGAGCTTTCAGTGAGATGAACGACTGATGTCTGCCATGTGTGAACTTGCATTTATAATATTTTAATAATGTAGCTATTCAATTTTGCTTGTTCTAGTGAACCTCTGTAACAGAAATCAGTGATTTTTCAGTCCTTCCTTTTTTTTTTTTTTTTTTTTTACATCTAAAGCAGGCTGGATAATGCTTCTGTTTAATGGCTTTTTCCATTATTTAGAGGTGATAAATGCAGTAGTTCAGAAACCTCAGTGTGCAGCAGGATTAAAACCTTTTAGAAATAAAAGAACTGAAAAAGTGATACAGAGTTGAATGCTACCTTGAAGGGAAGAGGGAAATATGGGATAGAGAATAGGAAGAAAGTGAAGTTCACACTTTTCTGTTTTCTCATCTAGAACTTGTTCTTGCTTTTTGCTGTCACAGCAGGAGTGGGGTATGCTGTTCTCTCACCTGTGAGAGAATCAGAACCAGAAAAGGCTGAACATGGCCTCTGTCTTTGCTAGAATGTGGCAGCTGTTGACTTGTAGTTCTCAGTGGGTTACAGTTGATTTGTATTATTAAAAAAAAAGTCCAATTGTTTCAACATCCTTAAAAATAATCAATTCTACACAAAGGGAGTTCTCAGTGAGTTACAGTTGATTTGTATTATAAAAAAAAGTCCAATTGTTTCAACAGCCTTAAAAATAATCAATTCTACACAAAGTGGTATAACTAGTATAGAAAGGACAAGCTAAAATGTGTTACACTTTTTTTGAAAATGAAATAGTTAAGATTCATATAGGTTATTCCTATGAAGTGTGACAAGACAGTTGGATTGATATATACCATATACATACAAATATTTTATATAAGTGCATGGGTTGAAATGCTGAATGAAACCCACTGATCTAAGGAACAGCTAAAGAAAGAAAGGTTCAGGGGGTGTATGTGTGTGTATAGAGATATATATATATATGTGTGTGTATATATATATATATGTTGGTCCTACTGAAGGAAACTGAGCTGACAGTTTGGTGCTGCAGCATTTTTCAATAGCTGATCATTACTGAGCTAGTGCTCAGGTCTCAGCTGTTGGTCCTTCTCTACATGTGAAAGCCTTCATCTTTCTCCCAAATCAAAACAGCAGAAGGTATAAAGGAAGTCTCGCCTTTGCCACTTCCCTGGTCTTTTAAAGCAGTAGCTTTGAATGCTGTGAAATTCTCTACTGTTCTATTCTTTCTTTAGTTCTTGGTGCAGGAGGAAAAAAGAACACTTTTTACGTGTTCTCCTAGAGCAGTTTTTGGTTTTGTTTTTATCTGAGGGGGGGAATAAGTCTTTTGAAACACCTAGTGTCTTTTTTCTTGAGTTCTGCTTCCCTTAATTTCATGTAGCTTCCTCTTGAGATGAATTCTGTCTAACAGCAGCAGGGCTTGTCATCAGCAAATGGTAACTTATCTCCTCCTGTAGCCTAAACTATTCTATCTTCTGAGTGTTATTTAAAGCTATTTTTTCCTTCAGTGACAAAAATAAATTACTTTTATTTGGTTACCTATGCCTCTACTGTGCTATAGAAGAGGAAATGGAATCCTCCTGCTCTTGCTTTTACATTGACGGCCCAACTGACATTCCATTCAGGAACTTAGTACTGAGCAAATATCACCCTTTAGTTGCTTTACACAAAGAGCTAACCTAAGGAAGAATATGAGACCAACAGGACTTTTTTTTTTTTTTACAGCAGTCTTTTTTCTTTTTTTCTTAATGTAGAGAATGTCTTAAAGTTTATAATTTGATTACCTCAAAAACCTACAGCTTGTTGCTTAGTTCTGAAACTGCGCTTGCAAAGTTGTCATATTGGTCCTTTCTAGCTGGGTTTTTGAGCATATTGCTGGTATTTTTACAGTTTTGCCTCTAAATTGGAAACACAACTTTTCACAGACTGACTTCTATTTTTATCAGGAATAGTCTGTCTTTCAGGCAGAAAAATGTCCTCAGAAGAGAAATTACTATCTGTACAGGTAACCTTCTCAGTGAAAATATGTAGTATTTTAGGTTTCTTCCTTACTCAGCTATTAGGTTCCTATAAGAAGGCATTATTAAAGCTAATATATATATTTTCCTTAAGATTGAAGAAGATTTTTCTCTGATGTATAAAAGCATTTTTCAAATTAGATTATTTCAGGATTTTTGGTTTTGTGAGGGAAAGATTGAGTGTGAAAAGAGAACTTGGTGTTCTGTCTTAGAAGAGTTGGTTCTTGTAGTAGTTGAACTTTACTCTTTTAGAAACCTGAGGAGCTGTGTTAGATAAATTTGCAGATAGTTCCTACCATAAGCAAAGATCTATGGAAAAGAGGACAAATTGTTTTCTCCTATTATCCTTGTGCAGTGTCATAAATCTGGAGCTTCCTTAATGTTAAAGATGCACAAATGTTTTGGATTAATTGTTTATCTCTAGCCTCTTCTGATTAGCACTGATGCTTTCTCAGCTATGGATGAAGTTGTCTTCCTTAGTCCTAGTAGAATTTTCTGTCAGCTTCTGGTGCTACACATTCAAACTCATTTCTTTGGTGGACCCATCATCATACTGGTCTTACTGGCAGAACTTTATTTTCTATTGTACTCTCTGCTGATTTCCATCATTTACTCTTTAGAATGTTTCAAAATGCTTTTGAAATGTAAGCCTGAACCCTTAAAGGCAACATGAAGATCCCCAGCAAAATTATTCCTTGTCATTACTTGATATCAAAAGATTTCTGATTCATTAATTTTATTTGTTTTACATGGATATTCAGGTAACTAAAAGAGCAATGATTATTGCTAGATTGGATCTGGAGACTTTATACTCCCTGGAACAATGAGAAACAAATTATATTTACCACTTGCATGAACTGAAAATAGAGCCATTTAACCAGTGTTTGAGAACATTCATAAACACTACCTTCTTTTTGAAAGATTCAGGAACTGACTGACTTAGATGACAGAATGAATGACTTCCTATTCTCTCGATAAAATTGAGACTAGTCCATTTTTTGGTATGAATTAGATGGTTGTAGTTATCTTATTAGGTTGCTTTAGGTTGCTATTGTAGTTATCTATTTAGGTTGCTTTATCTTATTAGGTTGAGATTTAGTCAACAGCCTTCAGGTTTATGACAAAATCGTTGTCACTCACATGTCATACTCCTTAGTTACAGCATTTCATAAAAACATCAAAGAACAATTGATAACATGCTTTTGAGACTAAGGACCTTGTCTCCTGGGAAATGCATTGCAACTGACTTAGGCTTTCTTGACTGACCACTGGAGCAGGTTTTAGAATAGAATATTTCAGTTGGAACGGATGTACAATGATCATTTAGTCCAATTCAGGCTGACCAAAAGTTAAAGCATATTGTTAAGGGCATTGCCCAAATGCCTTTTACACTGGCAAGCTTGGGGCATCAACCACCTTTCTAGGAAGCCTATTCCAGTGTTTGACGACACTCTCTGTAAAGAAATGCTTCCTAATATCCAGTTTAAACCTCCCCTGGTGCAGATTTGAACCATGCCAACGTGTCCTATCACTGGATACCAAGGAGAAGAGCTCAGCACCTCGCTCTCCACTTCTCCAGAAGCTGTAGAGAGCAATGAGGTCACTCCTTGGCCTCCTTTTCTCCAAATGAGTCAAGCCTAAACTCCTTAGCTGGTCCTCATAGGACATTCCTTCCAGCCCTTTCACCAGCTTTGTTTCCCTCCTCTGAGCACGTTCAAGGACCTTCACATCCTTCTTAAATGGTGGGGCCCAGAGCTGCACATAATATTTGAGGTGAGGCCACACAAACACTAAATACAGCAGGATAATCACCTCTTGTGACTGGCTGATTATGCTGTGTTTGATGCACCCCAAACAGATATAAACCTCTTAGTAGATACATACTTCAGGATTCTTGAACTCCTAAGTGCTCTAACCAAGTTAAAAAAAAAAAAAAAGCCACAACTCCCCACCCCAAAATCCTTTCTGTCAATTGTAATGGCAACAGGTGTTGCCTTTTTACTCACAGATACTGACCTAATCAGTTTTTGAAGAAGCATGTGAATTAAATACGTATGTTACACTTGCCTTGTAATTTTTTTTTGTTTGTGGGCTATACAGTTCAAGCCCTATCACGTTATACGTGACTTCTGTGCCTGAATAGAGAAGAAGGAGCAAGGTTTGCTTCTGCAGAAGTCTTTCCCCTATGAAACAATCAAACAGAAAAAAAAAATCTCAAACCAAAACCAGCCCCTATCCCCTGCCCCCCTCCTCCCCCCAAAAAAATCCTTCCTGTTTACCTTCCTCTCTTTGCATTCCTGACACATACAATGAGAGCTACCTGCTCATTTGCTATTTCAGTCACCTACAGCTGTTCTGTGAAAATTAGTGTTTTGAATGTGATATTAACAAGATATTATGCAGTGGGATAAGTTCAGAAGTATTTGGCCAGCTTTTTACATTTGCAGTTTGATATATGTTCCTTGTAGGGGAAAAAAGTTAGAGAAGATCTACATAGATTAGTACTTCAAAGAAAAGTGAAGTAGTTACTGTACAACAACAAATATGATGTCATTGATTCAGAGCATGGTGAAGAAACTGGGATGCTATTTGAGTTTATTGGCCCATAGTGTTCTTAACTGGAAGTGTTGCTCAAAGTTCTTTAGCTCCAAAATGTGGAATAAGCATCCCCCAACACAGGATTGTGCAAATGCATTACTCAGCTCAGAGTGATACACTTTACTAGTAGGCACCTTCTCTTAGGTTTAAGATAAAAATGATATTCTTTTCTTTAAACAAATAACTTCAATAACTATTAAGGAGAGTGGTGACACATGAAATTTAGTTTCAAAAGGAGTTTAAAGAAATCATAATTTTCAATAAGCTTTAGAAATAAATGTGTTTAACTTTTGCTATCTAACCTCTGAGACTCCAGCAGTTTTATTACAATGTTCTTCCTTACCTGTCATAATTATACTTCTACAGACCTGCAGGAGAACAGTCAATTGGTGTGCTATTCATCCACATTGGGGTGCTGATCTTTGTGATTAAGGGAAATGGGATGCAAGTGTAAGAAACCTGTTCTTAATTTGTCCTCACCCTGCAAACAAATGAGTAATTTAATGCATATAGCATGGTTTAAATTTGGTTAAACTTCTGTGTATGTTCATCTTCATGTGACTTCTTAATGTCTTCACTACAATGGTTAAGTTTCTTGAAACTATATTGAGGTCCAGTTGAAAAGTTTGTATTTTCTGACTTTGTTTTCCTTTTCTCTCTCTGGGTGTAGCTCTGGATTGACAATAGTGTTTTTCAAATGAATTACTGCTATAGATACTGGCAATTTAGTCTGTGGACAGCAGTCACCTATGTTACATAGCCATGGAAAGCAAAAACATAGGGCTGTTAAAGTGTTTAGAGGTAGCATGGAGGCTGCTGTAAACCTATTGTATGATTTAAAAAAAAAAAAAACCAAACAAACAAAAAAAAAACAAAAAAACCCCAACAAACCCTGACCAAATATGTATCTCCTATCAAAGATCTCCAAAAAAAAAAAAACCAAAAACAAAAACAAAACAAACAAACCTGAAAAGAGGTTTGTATACAGCAGCCTAAGGAGGTGATTAGAAGCAAGTCTAAAAGGTATGCAAAAAGCTTACAAAAGTAAGCTGAAAAACTAGCAGTTTTTTTTCCAAATCTATCAAAACACAGGAATGCTGTCCAAAATCTGCAGTGATTGCAGATGAACAAGATACAAAAGAGTTTTTCAAAGAAATCCATAGCAGAAAAACGTGGGGGGTGTTAACCCATTTTCATCTTGTAGGATCTTCAGGAGGTTCTTGCATTGCAACTTTTCTTTATGGGGAGTTATCAAAAATTTGACTTAAATAAGAGTGTTAGAGTAGACTAGTAACCAAGTAGATGAAATTAGCAGTAAAATAAATTTCCAGGGCCAGGTGGTGAAACAGCACTCATAAAAGAAGCAATTACTTACAGTAATATTCTTTAGCCTGAAAAGAATGCCCTGAGGGAGAAGTTATGCTAGAAATCTGTGAAGTATGCCATGGTGGCAGCCACGGAGCAAGTATTTGCCAGCCCTCATAAATGAAGAAGTAGTGACAATGAGATGAAAACAGGTGGACTCAAACAAGAGGAAATACTTCTTTGTTATGCTCTAAGCTGTGGAAATTCTTGCTGCAAAATGTAGATACAAAAAAGTTGTGCATGGATTAGACAAACTTAAGGAGATAAAACAGTTGTCATGAACCGTTATAGACAAGAAGCCTGCAACTACAAAACACTGAGGTTAGAGTGGTGTGCTAGGTAGGTAGAGTTCCTTGATTCAAACTGATTGATATAGAGATCACAAGAAACCAAAACACAGTCAAATGTAGGGACAAGCAACATTCAGTCATACTGTATGTGATAGATGCTCTTTCCAAGGGCATTTAGGTTTTACTTGGTTCAATTTTCCTTATGTTGTTGTAGCATTGCTTTTTAGATGATTGTATCTTTGAAGACTTGTTTGTGTTTTGTGATATAAACTGATCACCTGACATTCGCTGAAGAGTATATTAAAACTTGAAAGCTTTCACTTAGTTGTTAGGTAAATTAAAAGGCAATTTGAGAGCTGAAATACCTGCAAACTTCAGCTGTGAGCAGATTATTTGAGAAAATCTGACCGGTAGCTGTGTTATTGTGCCCATTTTTTTAATTTTTTTTAGAAGTCTTTTGGAGAATAATTTTTTCAGACAAAAACAAGTAGCAACTGTAGTTAGAAGGGACAATCTGCAAGTACAGCTTTGGTTGAAAATGGTGTTTTGCAACATTTGCTACCAATTCAAGCTAGATATGGTTTGTGAATAGTCTACAGTGCTTTAGCACTTTTAGTGCATTCTTCAGACTAATTATCTACACATCCAAAGTGCCAAATGAATAAAAAGATAATATTTAATACAGCACCTTCCAGTAATTACAGTTATACAGAAAGGCATTTAGTCCCTTTGTAATGAAGGAAAGTATTAAAAATAATAGACCTATTTCCCTTTCATTTTATTCTGAAGAATATGTCTGACTTTTGTTTGCATAAAAATAGTGCATTTTAGAGCGAGTACGTTGTAAGAAGACATAGGTAAATATTAAATGTTTTTTTTCACAGTAGTAATTTTCTCAAGCATTAGCATGAATTTGTTTATAAAATGGGAGTTTTATAACAAGCCTGAAGCTTTCATTTACAGAACCTTTAAAAGCTTTGAATTGTGAGAAGTTGAAACATCTATATGTGTGCAGCTATCTCAATAAAAAAGAAAAAACTGCAAGGCAAAATAAGGGTCAGCTATGAATGTCAAAACCAAGAATTGTCTAACACTATTCCCATAGCTTATCATTTGGTCAGAAATATTTTACAGGAAGTATTAGTTTTATTATGATCTGTCTTTTTCTGTTCTGCTCAAGACCTACATTTCTGAACTCAGTGAAATCTCAATACAAAATGTAAATGGTCATTATTTGTAATTGCAATATGCTAAATGCTTATGCAGTCACTGTTCAAAAGCTCTTTTGTCAGCTTTTTTCTGTAGTGTTTGTCTGTAAGTATGAGTTCCTACAGAAACTTAGGTTTTTAGCCTTGCCAAGCAGTAATACAACAGAACCTCTGTCACACTTGGAGCTTTTACTTCTTCTCCTGATCTTTCAATTTGCAGATTTTAAAACTAGAGCAGATCATTACTGTTCTTTGATTTCACTTCCTGTAGTGTTAAATGGTCATAAAATGGCATGCAGCAAGCCAAGTAACTTTTGATTGGAACTGACAGAAGCCTTTTTGAATGTATTTCATTCATATAAAATTTTAACATGATGGCAGAAGCTGTCTTTCTTCTTTGGTAAGTGCTTCCAGTACTTAGCCTGAAATTTTAAAAAATTTATAGTATCTTCACCTTTTCAATTTTTATCTGTTTGGGTTTTTTTTTTTTGGG
>NW_010328128.1:0-59745 GCF_000700745.2 Antrostomus carolinensis | reverse complement strand
GGGGGAGGGAAGGTTGGGGAGGTTGGAGTTTTTTGTTTGTTGTTTTGTTTTTTCTTTTTACTTCTAAGTCTTGTTATGCCTTTGTGTCTTGGAAACCACTCTAGTTTTAACAGTTACCTTGATTTCAAGCTACTTTTATGATTATGACCTTCAAATTTTTCTCTGAAATAAATGGGCTCCGTTAGCCTGTTGCTGAAAGGAAGACTTTCAGGACCTCAAATCAGATTTGTGACTTTTCTCAAACATCTTTTCTTTGTGTTGCCATTTTGATTTTTAACGGGCACATTATCTCAATGATGGCCTACCCAGTGATGCATAGAATTATGATTTTACCTATGATTCTTCTCATGTTTGCTAACTTTGGGATAAGAGTGGATGTGCTCACTAAGACCAAATCTGGAGAATCAGTTTCCTAATATGACTTCCTCCCTTTCCCCCCATCCTTTTTAAAGCTGATACTGTAGTGCCGTCATGCCAGCATGGCCTGTGTATTTTTTTGTAACAAGTTACATGTAGTCTTTAATTTAAAAGTATCTCGGGGATTGTGAAGAGGTTGTTATGTTTTGGGTTTTTTTCTTTTGGATCATTTTTGAAATGCATGCTACTTAACTATTAATGTTATTATCCTATAATGCAAAAGTTCCTATAATTCAAAAACTATCCTCCTTAGCTAGATTTAAAACAGGTAGGGTTTTATTCAGAAACTAAGGAAGAAAATGACTCTCTTAATTCTTAAAGAAAGTTCCTAACTGCCAATACAGTACTGTTCTTGCTTGCCTTCCAGGAGAAGAAAAGTTGTTTGCTGCCCTTTCCTGTTTGTTTGTTACTCTCCTTATAACTTACTAAAAAACCCTTAGCTTAGTTGTGAGAGTGTTTTCATTGAGAGCTTTCCCTTTTAGTAAGCATTAGGTATTTTATACTTGTGAATTTATTTATTGCATTTACCAGCTTGCTCTCCTTTCCCAGAAAGTGAAATTTCCTTCCTAAGCAGCGAGGTAAGCAGATTTGATACATAAACTTGGTGAACACCCCACCTAGTGGATGAGCACGAACTCTTTTTCTCGTTGCTCCAGTTCAGAGAGGAGACAAGGTTAAGTTGGAATGCCTTACATTAACCATGTTTACTACCAGCTCAGGAAATTAATTAAATAGATGGATTTTCTTTCCACTTTTGCTTGTGGAGAAGATGGTGGTGGTGTTTGGCGAGCTGGCAGAGGGGAAAGGTAAAAGGGAGATGTACATAAAAGGAAGCTTCAAGTTGGAAAAGAGGTTAAAGTTCCCAAGAAATGTTTTGACAAAAGAAATTAATTACAAGCTATTGTGATTGAATTGGTCATCTTCAAAATGAGCTTTCCTGGGTGTCAGAGGAAAGGAAGTATCTCAACAGAGGAATTTTCTATGTGGGGAGGAAAACGTTTCTTTATTCAGTATGAGACAGGCCTTTCCCTTGTACAAGAAAAGATGCAGTGAACTTTAAAACAGGACAGCAAAGTAGAGGAAGTGGAAGCCTGTCTGCTTGCATCTCAGACTTTTAAAGGCAGACTATGGGATATGTTATACCCCACATTGAACAGAAATTATTCATTGGAAAAAGTGGGATGAGGTAATATGTTGCTCTGCCCTTCCTACTTCTGTGTCCAGTAATGTTCATATCCATCCTTATGTGGATGAATAAAACTGATGCCTGTAGACATATGCAAAATACCACTTTTGAACTAAAAAAAAAAAAAAAAAAAAAAAAGGCAGTAACAAGAATGTCTTCCATATTCTAGTTCACTGAGTTTCCCACAAGTATTCTGTTTGCTAAATGCCAAACAGGGAAAAAGTACATCAAGTAAGTTTAAGTTGACAATTTGAGGTAAACTGTTTTTAATTCTTACTTCATGGCTACAGCCTGTCTCTTGATGTGAGTTAAGGACATGATAAGTGTTACATCATCTCTTTTTGTTGGCTGAGTCTTAGTTGATTTTTCTGTGTTTTTTATTTTTAATTTTTTTTTGGATGAAGAGGTAGATTAATTTTTTTGCTGCTGCTGCTTTTATTAACATTAGCATTTCTATAAGTAGAACACTATGCTGAATAAATAGAAGTTCAAGATTTGCTGATAGAGTACAAATGTAATGTTTCTTACTTTTGCAGAATGATATAAAAGCACATAAGCAATATATTATGTTAAAAGTATCATCCATGAAGCTTAGTGTAAGTTTTATAGTGGATATTACAATCTAAAAGCAAATTTTCTTAATAAAGCAATTTTACCCATTCCTGATGTTAGGAGTGTTATAGGGAGGCTGAAACTGGTTATTCTGTTCAGAAGTACCTTCTGAATTCAAAGGTGTCCTCTCACTATATGGCATTAATTCAGCTGGTATTTTGATGTTGTTTGGCCTGTGTAGTGTGCATCCATTACTTGTACATTATGATTTTTTTTTTTTCTCTAGTTCTTAGAGGAGTGATTAATATCTGTCTGTCTTTATTAAAGTCAATTTGTGGAATAGAAGTGATGTCACTTGTTGCAGATCATATTAAATACATGCAGTAACTTAACTAATATTGAGCATATTAAACTACCACAGTACAATGTTACTTTTATACAAAAAGTTATTTGAATAGGGCTGTACTATATTTTTAAGAATTTGTCTTTTTTCCTTTGTTCTTTTTTAACTTTATGTTGAGTTTCCTGTTATATTGTCCATTGAGAAATGCAAAATGACATCGCTCACTGAAGCAGAATATTTAATACTGAAGTAAAGAAATAATTTCTACACTTCCTTTTCAGTTTTCAAAAGCTTATGAAACAGTCTGCAGAAAAGAAAAAAATAAATAAAGCCACCTTCATAAGTTCCTGGAAGGTATTTTGATTAAATTTCTTCCACAGGTTGGAATATACAAAAGTATGAATCTAGTTTGGGAGGTTTTTGTTGTTTGAATTTTTTTTGTTTGCTTTTTTTTCCAGGTAGTTACTGGCCTTCAGTCTTGGGCAGGCTTAGAAAGGTGTTAATTTATATCTAATTAGTTCTATAGCATGTTAACTTGTGCAGACTATAAGACCATCATCCTCTAAACATTTACTTATAGGAGTTGTACTTCCTTTGTGAGTAGCTCTGTTAGTCCAGGGTGGATTCAATTTTCTGCACTGAAATAAGTATGGGTGGGGCTACTGGTAACTTCAGAAAGTATGAAGAAATAACTGTATTCCCATCACTTTGTTAGTGGGTTATTTGCTCAGGCTTCATAGTTTTGTATCCCTTTGCCTATATAGTATGGTTTATCTTAAAATAAAATAAAATAAAATCGTACTGATCTGTGAACAGTGTCACAGAGTAGGGCTACTGCCACCAAGTGGGTTATAATAGCTTAATGTGGTGAAGGCGAGGGGGGAAGTAACTCTTACTCTTGGAATAGATGAATGGCACTCAGTCTTCTGCTAAATCAAAATAAAAATCATAACAACTCCTGTCTGAGATTCTCGAAAGAAAGTCTTCAGTTACCTCTTCTGCTTAATGGTGAAGTTGTATAATGGTGCAGAATTGGAGACTTAAATTACTGCTTCACAAAACATTTTCAATCTTTTAATTTTAGATCAGATAACATATGAATTGTTTTTCTGACCTTTGTCCTAATCTTGATGTGTCCCAAGGGTAAATTAAGACTTTAGTTCCCGCAGTCAGCACCAGTTTATGCTTTCTTTGTTTGGACCAGGCGTGGAGGAGTGGGGAGAAGTAGAATTGTCCAAGCTACATGGCCACACACAGAGCTTACTGATGAGGTAGTTTTGCAGTCCCTTTTATGTAGGTGCCCTGCCTCACTAGAAAGTAAATATACATATGCATACCTGTGGAACAAGTCACCTTCCCTTTATACAATTTAGAGACAATAATACACCTTAAGGGGAAAATTTGCGGGCAGGCAGAGGGAAGAAATTACTTTTGGCCTTAGAATCAATTGTCTTTCTAGGGTGAAAAATAGTAAAGCATATAGCACATATAGTACAACCAGGTTTAATGTATGAATCTGACTGTTCTTTTATTTATGTATGTATTTGTAAACCTGAGAGCAGTGTTCAGTACACTTGAATTCCTGGCTGTACTTCATCACCATTGAAATGTTTACACAAACTTGCACTTATAATCTTGGTTATAATTTTTACTGAGTTGTGTTGTGGTCTCTGAATGGAACATAAAAATAAAATACAAACCATCATGGATAAATTACTATTACTGCTAAAGCGGATCTGAGAAGGGGGTTTCTGGGTTTTTCTAAGAAGCAGAAAACTTCTAAAATTAAGAACTAGCTGTGTTGTATGGGAAATCTAATGCATTGGCACTAGATTTAAGAAAGTTCTTGGCTCACCTCCGTTTTTATTGGAGCTCATCACAGGATTGTCAGCTTCAAGAGAGCAGAGGTGGCAGAGTATTTCTTAAAATTCTTTCATAAGTGTCTTCAGAGACAAATGACATTAAACTGTACTGGTTCTGCTCACTTTCTTTATGCTTGATAGCACTTATAAAATACTGCTATATATAAATTTTTTTGTTGAATTGATTTCCCCCTGCTAAGCGGAATGCCACTTTAGTCTCCCAGCATGCTTCTAACTTAAATATTACTTGCACACACACTGGGGGCTGAGCTTTATGTTTAACTATAGACAATGAACAATTGTAATACTGAGTACTGGTGAGGAAGAAGAAAGGTTCTAGCTGGACCCTACAGGGTAGTCTCTTTCTGTTTGCAACAAGCATATCCCCCAAAAGTATTGAAGCCCATTCTGTTCCTCCTGTTCAAATTAAACCACCTTTCCAGTAAATTGTTACCTTGTAAGTTAAAAATGAAAACAATGCAAGCTGTATCCCTTGTGATCTCAGAGCTTTTTGGCAGAAGAGAGAGAATTGGTAGCATGTTTAATGCCTTTTTTTAAACTTTATGCAGGCACACATCTATTCTTTAGGCACAACATTGAAAGCAGCAATAGAATATGTAGTAGAACCTGAGACGGAATCAGAATTTGGGCAAGATCTGCATACTCTACTGGAACAAATGCAAGAAGAGAATCCTGAAAATAGGCCAGATATTGAGGTAAAGCGCTCTTTCTGCTTTTAAAAAAGTGAGAAAAATATTTCTGTATGTGTGTTCATTAATAGAGAGATGGTCTTTATATGTAATATGCCCAGCTTTTGCAAGAAAGCTGAAGTTTTCCCAGAATCATCAGAAATTCTTATTTCTTCCTACTGTAGCGGAGATACAACTGAGAAGCAGATGTGTTTTAGTGATCTGACTTTTAAGAAGCTTGTGGATCTAAATTTTCTTATTAACTGTTTCTTCCCATTTAATATTTAGTTTACAGAGAGAGAGAGAGAGAGTCATTAGAAGTAAGAGCACAGGCATTATGCTGTGAAATTTGTATGGTGCCTCAAATTATGTTTGAATTGCATTTAAGAAGGGGATAGAGGGAGCCATGCCCCAGGGAACCTCTGTTTCTTGGCATGTTCAAAGCAGTGCTGTTCAAAGCATTACTACTAACTAGTTCTTCAGGAAATATATAAATGTTTATTAGTATATGATTAGATATCTTAATTGTTTTTGTATTTTATTCCATTTAGCCTCTTAATTTACCTTTAATTTTTATAAAGAATTTGAAGATATATAGGATTTTTTAAGATGATGTTTTCAAATAATTTACATTCTAAATGCTGGTTACCTAATACAATGTTATTTGACATTGATGTATGAAAGTTTAGCTTTAATGCACTGTTTTTGCAGACTTTCAGACTGTAGCTAGAGAATAACAGCTGTCAAAATGTGACTTTTATTGGATTCAGTTCTTCTACTTCAGAATAGTGATATCTACTTTTCCTGTTTGTTTGTTTTTTTTTTCCTCTCCTTTTTTCCTCGGAGCTGGTAGTGTATATTCTAAATGGTGTAGCACCTATAATCAATGCTTTGCAGAAAGAGTGCTACAGGACAAGAATTAATAGTTTTATTTTTATTAAGCAAATAATATTGACTCCCTGGTTGAGGACAGCCCAGGAAGATCATTTCTGACATAGAGCCTACTTGATCAACTCCTGTATTTCTATTTGTTTACTTTGAGTATAGTCAGGAAAAGGACTGTATAGCACTCACTATCATCTCTCAGTCCCTGAAAGCTATTGCTGACTACTTACATCAGCCCAAAAATAGAGTGGGTCAAGGCTGGTCTAGGGTAATAGATGAAGGTTGCTTTGCAACTGTCTGTTTTCTTTTCTGTTCCTTTTCCACTGGCCCTTTCTTGGGTGGAAAGGAGTAGGGAGAGCTACATGGAGGGGAAAACCCATAAACTTTTCTGGACTTTTCACTAGATTCCAGCGTAGATGGATACCTGTCTCACTTCTTCCTGTCCTTCCTTAATCTGATATGTGAAGCAACAGAACCATTTTCTTCCTTCCACAACAGTAGAAGAGCAGTTGAGCAGGTTAATGGGGAAATAAAAGCAGCTCCCCAGAGCTGTATAAGGTCTCATCAGTGTTTATCTAGGAACAGTTACTGAGAAAACATTGGTATGCATTTGGAGAGGCAGCTCTTCTTGCCCATGGTGACAGGTTTTTAAATGTGTGAATGTCTGTAGTTAATTGTGTGTGAGACCAGGACTAATGCCATCAAATGATGCTCAGGCTACAGATTAGATACGTATAATACTTTTTCTTCTTGTGACTTGATAATGATTGCTTTTTCTAATTGGGAATATGCTTTCCAGATATTTGTGTTTTTCAGTTTTTGAAAGTTTCAGGATTTACTTTTAATGTAATTTTGGTAATAAAAACATTCATCATCCTGTCTATGTCACTCAATTCAAGGGAATCACTGTCTGTTTAAAAAATAATCCACACTCTAGCTTTTTACTCTTCAGTATGTTATTCACAAAGGATAAAATTTAAGACTATTAATTTTTATCTGTTGTTCTTAGTATTCTAACTGTAGGCTAGAATTTGAAGTGTTAAGTAATTTCATGATAGCCCATGGTAAAAATAGGGAATTAATTCATCCATGTAATAGAAACACACAGTATAATGAACAGTGCAACAGAGACCTCCAATGTAGCATCACATTAATTCAGACATACTGTGTGAGTTAACGTGATTCACTTGTCAAAATTCACAAATCTATTCATTATTAAATAAGTATTTAACACTAATTTTCTCTAGAGCATTTTGTCGTTATGTGAAGAAAAACTGAAGATTGCTTCATCAAGTAATATTTGTCGAAGCCTGTCTGCTGTTGGAAGAAGGGTTCTTTCAATTGAATCATTTGGTGCTTCTCAAGGTAACCTTAAAATTTATTTAGTCTAGAATTTTAGATTGCCTGACATATCTAATGATTTTTAAAATACTATGTTTTTGTGCTTTCCTGTTACAGGTACTTTTCTAGATATCAAAAAGTCATTATTAAATATTTGTGAATTGGGGGTAGGGAGCAGGGTACATACAACTCTTAATGAACATAATTTTTGTATTTAGAGTGTTCTTTATGTTTAAATGTCCAGAAATAATTAATTTGTCTAACATACTTATGATACATAAAAGCAGTGGCATAAAAAGCAATGTAAATATTTACTAGGAAAGATTAGAAGGTTTAAATACGCATTTAATATAAGCATCTGTTTTTTGTGTCTAGATGTCTGTGATAACATGTGGAAGGGACGAATGTGTCAGAGAAGTTTGGGATCTAAATTATATTCAAATGAGAAAAACAACATAGCAGGTGATTTGTCTGCAGTGGAAGATGTGACAGCTACCTGTCATAAGGACTCTTCTGTAGTTACTATGGTGACTGGCAGAGAAAGTGGTTTCAAGGAAATGCAAATCGATTTGGATAATGAGAAAACTCAACATTCTCAACTTGCAACTCAGGCTACAAAGAGCAGAGAAGAGGATGAATATGCAGTGCGTACTGACAGTTTTGCTAGTGTTGCGTTGGATATAAAAACATGTATTACTGACCTGGAGAGAGATGGCATTTTTAAGAAAGGTTCTTTGAGAAAAATTAAAACCTTTCCAAAGCTACCACTTGAACCTGCAGATACAAATAACTTTTTTACTTCTGTAACCAGCAGTGGACCACTAGCTAGGAAAAATCACTTGCTAACACAAGAGTCACTACCTCTAGACAATAACAATGAGGTTGCTTTTTCAAAGGGAAATCTTAATTCATTTGCTATTAGTTATCCACCAAAAATAGAGCCAAAGAATCACCAGGTTAATGATCTTCATTTAGAAGCTCCATGTGTATGCACACAGGTGTCTGGCATGAATCTAGAACATACGTCACTTACTAATGGTAAAAAGATAGATTTTGCTTCATCTGATCACAAAGAAGACTGTTCTGATGCTACCTCTGAAATGCCAAATACAGATGATGTGCTAAAAGGCTCAAATCAATCAATTGCTGGAGCAAAAATGCTAGACAATTATGTGGCGTTGGAAGACTCTTCTGAAACTTTTCAAGGGTCAAATGAAAATTCTTTACCACATTTTAACCAGATGGCTTCAGTGTTAATGACAAAACATGGTGGGAACAGATATGGATCAAACCTAATTAGATCTCCAGAATTAAGCAACGGTGCAATGAGCACAAACAATAATGAAGATAATCTTTGTGGAGGCAGAGGGTCAGAAATCAAAAGTAATGAGCAGGTAGTAAAAATAAAGTCTTCGTTATATAGTTGCTGTAGTCACTTATGTGGAGATGAAATGACTTAAATACTGTGTGATTGCTTTACCCCTTGCCCCCTTTAGCATCCTGGAAAAACAAATTTCGCTAGTCTGCACACTTTAAGAGTTAATGTTGGAAACACGATGATCCTTTTTTCCTCTTTAAAAGTAAAGTGCTACAGTGAAATTTATGCTATTGCAAAATCAGCTTTCATTTTAAATTTTTTGGTTTTTACAAATGGAGTATTATCACTAGTGTACTAGCAGCACATATAATAGTTGATTACATTTTTAAGATAATATTTCCAAAGCACATGTAGATTTTTAACTCTTTATGTTACTGTCAATGCATAAAGTTTGCTACCTTGCAGTGGGCCTCCCAGGTGCTTATGAAAATTGCAGAGTTCCTGACTGTAAACTTGACCTCATTGAAATGAATGGCAATATCTTATCTGCTTCGGGAGGTGAAAAGATTTCACTTTTTTTTTTTTTTTTTTAAATCTACATGTGCATTTAAGTTTTTGAAAATTGTACATATCCTGTATCTGTTCTGTGTTCTTAAATTACCACCTCTGTGTCTGTTATGTATATTTCATGATAGAATTCGAGTATGTGCACAGTGTGATTGGTATGTTGTCTCAAGCATTTCATCTTTATAAATGGCCAAATGAGAAGAGGGAGACCTGTTATTAGGCTGGTTATTAGTTTGTTGATAGTGTAGTATGGTCTTTTCTGTGCTCAAACTATATATTTTCAGGGTGGACAAGTTTGGTCTCTGACTAGATGGTTTCCTCTTGTGCCACACTCAAAAGAGATGTAAACAATCCATGTGATAGGAGAGCTGCTGGCTAAAAATGCAGGATGGCTGATGCTTTTCCAGCCTTCCTGTGACTTCATAAAAATGAGCAGCACAAACTTCACACACTTCATTTCCAGAAATTATGCTTAGTTGAAGATGTTGGGTTTTTTCCTTACTTGTCTACTGACAACTCAGCCTTGTTCTCCTTGCCTAATAGCCAGTCTTCCATCCATCCTCTACAGTGGCATCTAAGTTATTTTCACTCTGCACCCATTCTTCTTTTCACCTTGCCCAAACACCTCCACTGGACTAGTAACCTAGGACTGTCAAGTGTGTAAAGATCCTTTGGTTCATCATAGCTAAAAAAATTAATGCTACATTGAAGATTCTGTTCTAACTGCTTTTTTCCCTGTCCTGTCTCTTCTGCCCTCAATAACATGCACTTCATAATGCAGGAGGACAGTAAATATGGAGAAGTACCACATGGCATGGTTTTGCTCTCTGAGGGAGTTAGTCATTTTATGCATATTGAGTCCTTTATTTAGTTTTTAAATCTTGCAGGTTCATTCTTCAGGCTCTGGGAAAAGATCCATTTACTGGAGATGCATCTTTTTTTTTTCTTCCTGCTCTGGACTATGCAACCTTACATATTCAGAAGAGAATGCAAAGTAATAATCAGATTTATAATCATTCCAAAGTCTTTTACTTTTGCTATGTCATTTGTTACTCTGGATTTACATGGACCTGCTTCATTTGGTAGATTTGCTTGTATTTCTAACAAGGATCATAGCAATTTCAGTCACTGACTTCTTGTGAGAAAGCTCGTCAGTATACAGAAATCTAGATATGTCTTAGTATGCAAGCAGCAGAAACAACTATATTTCATCTTATGTGCAAATTTATTTTTTTTATTGAATGGAGGTTTTATAATTTTTTAAAATACTAAAATGTATAAACCTAGGAATTAATTTGCATGTTGTTTGTCATGAAGAGGATGGCTAAGATAAGGCCATCAGACCACTATAAAACCACTGCAGTTCGTTTATTGGGGTTTTTTGGTTGGTTGGTTGGGGGTTTTTTGGTTTGGGGATTTGGTGGGGTTTCTTTGTTTTGGGGAGGTTTCTTGGGTTTTGTTTTGTGTTTGTTTTTTTTTTGTTTTGGTTCTGTTTGGGGTTTCTTTATTGTATTTTATTTTCATTTCAGTGTTTGTTTTCTTCTAAGAAATGAAGATACCACACTTAAATTGCTTGCCTTGAGTTGGAGGTGGGTTTACTTAAGCCTCCATATTAACTAGAGAAATGTAGTGAATAAGCTGCCATCACTTAAGAACATAAATTGAGTGTTTTGATAGGGATTCTTCTTTGAGGAGGAAAAAATCTCTTGTAATAAGACCTATATTCTCTCCTTACTGGAATTTAAGTCTTGGTACATGAAGGTACTTTCAGGAAAACAATCTTCCTTGGAATTATAGTTTTCCAAAATTCTTGCATGATTTAAAAGCTGTAGCAGAAGTCCTGCTTGCTTTTCCTATAACAGTACTTGAGACTGGCATACAGAAATGTAAATCAGAATATGTTTTCAGGTTCTTCTGCCATTCTTCTGAAATCCTCTCTTTCTACAAATATTTCATCATCAATTTAAAAAAAGTGTTTTTTCATCCTGAACAGAATTTCATTCTTCCAAATAAGTAGGCTCTTTGTAGAAGTGAGGGTTATCCTGTTTCCACTGAATTCACAGGACAATCACAGTGAATTAGAAAAGGTAACTATTATTCCAGTTACCCTAATAAGCAGTGTTGTAATACATATGTTATGAAGTGAAGACAGCAGGGTGGTGGTTGTCTATGAAACCAGAGTTTTATAGTTGTGTTTTCAGTAGAAGAAAGGTTTGATAGACTTTATACGCTGTATTCTTTTTTTAATAATAAATTCCAGCAAATGTTCAGGTTCTGCCACAAACAAAACCCACAAACAAACTAACTCTCTGATTATTTAACTGCTTTAGGGAGCAAAAAGTATTTAAATAAATCTGAGAGCAACACCTATATTTCTGAAATGGCTGGCTGTTCCCTGAAATGCTGAGCTTCTAACCTGGTAATCTTTGTTTTCTGAAGAAGGGTCATTCATTTTTTGTATTCATTGAATCATATGGCAGACTATATTAAAGTCTTCTTAGAGAAGGGGGGGGATGGGGTTAATGTTTTCAGCTTCTTTTTCCTCTTCTGGAAAACAGATGTTATTCTTCAGGCTTCTGAAACATAGCAGTTTCTGCTTCTGTTTTACCTCCTGACAATTGCAAAAATAAAGCCATACTGTACTATCCCTTATGTGAAAAAGTTAAAACTGATGTCTCTGTACACTTTCAGGTTCTCTTTCATTTCTCTGTGCCAGAATTTTACAAATACCTAAAAATGTTTAATTTTTTTTAAGAAGCTAAAACTTGAGTCTGAGTTTGTTCGTTTACTGCAAAGGCACAAAACACGTGAAACCCCAACTAATGTGATTTCTGTCTTCTGTGTTAAATGGAAAATACCTCAGAAGATTTACAGTGCTGCTCTTTCACTAGTTTTCTGTAACAGAATGATTGCAGCAAATAGAGCTTTTAGAATAGTATCTCTAGCATCTCCTTAAATATTTCTTGTTCTTTAGAGAAAGTGCAATGCCAGTCCCATCTGGTGGAAGATCAACCTTGTCTACTCTGGAGAACAGACAGTTTTTCTTGCCTGTCAATAATACTTCTCCAGTGGACAATATTTTTCTAATACCCCAATGCTGCTTCATAATGTTATGTGCTTTACTGCTAGTAAGCATTACTAAAAATACTTGCTTGCTTTTGTCTGGCTACTGCAATGTATCTTGTGAGGGTTTTCCCAGTATTTTTTATAGTTTTGCATGCCATAAATAAATATTTTTCACTTCAAGTTTGAGTGGAGATCTTTTATTTCTCTAACCAATTTCATTCCAATCAGGTGTGTCTCATCTCTAATGCTTTGAATGTTTCTCTGTGATTCAAATCCTATGGCCTTCACATGGGAAGGGTTAATGGGAACCTGGCATATACACATTCCTTTTCTGTTAGTCATTCATACCCAATCAAGTATGAGAGAAGTAAAAAGCCATGTAGCTAGATAATGACCCTTGAACACTGGGGAAATAACACTTGGAGGAAAGAAAAGTTGTCTAGTCCCAGAATAGTACTTACTAAGAAAAGAACAATGAAAATCTTGCTTGCTTTGGCCATTTAAAATATGCCAGTATTATGTTAATAAAATATAATATGTCAGCTTAGTCTGAATCCTTTGAAAAGTTTGGTTTTACGGTTTTGGTACCAACAATGAAATAAAAGATCTGATAAATGATCTTTGCAGCACTGAAGAAAAAACATCAGTTTTTCAACAAGTGAGGTTTAAAATGCAATCTTCTTAGCATAAAACAAAATGTCACCAGTATGTAGCTATAGGCAATAATCACTCATGTGGCTCTTTCATATTTTTGGTCAAAATTTCTGTGCTGTGAAAAACATTTCAGGAAGAGGCACTGGATTATAATTTTATTTGCTCTTTGGTGCAGTTTCACTGGTGATGATATATTAATAAATGTTTTATATCAGTATTCAAATAACGTTAATGCTTTAAATGAAGTGCACTTGAGGCCTTATGCATGCTGAACAGTTTTCTTGAGCTTGCTTTGCTAAAATGTCTGAACAGATAATTAAGAAATGATGCATGCTACAGGTGGTTTGACTAAAAATCTTAATCATATGTTTTCCAGCATTTCAGACTTTTTTTCTTGTTGGTCAAGTTGGAGGTTTTTTGAGGTTGTAGGAAACAGTAATAGCCATGAATCAGACTTGCATGTTAAAAAAACAAAACAAAACAAAACAAAAAAACAACAAACCCCCCCCAAAAACCCCAAAACAACCAAACCTGAGAAAGATGTCTAAATAAGGGAGTTTTACACTTAAATTTTTATCAAAACATAAACAGATTCAGTGGCATTTGAATGTGCATTGCACTAAATACATGCTTTGAGGGTTAAATAAAAATTGTCTTATAACATTAAGTCAAGTGTATTTTTTTTCCTTTGGAAATTATTCTAATCAGAATGCTTGTGCTTTTCATCAGTCATAGATATGTGATGAAACATGTCTTATCATGTACCTTGCTTATATAAAATAACTTTTACAAGATGTTAGACAAGTCCCCAGCAGGTCTGAACCCTCAGTCTTCAGATGAAGTCTTCCAGAATTTTCTCTTTCTGGTATAGGAAGGTGAGCATTTGGAATGATTAGGACACTAGAAGAATGACCTTCTTGGGTATTTTTTTCAGCACTAAAAATAATCTTTTTTTATATGGCCAAAATGGGGAGAGACTTTATCAATACAGTCAGTTATTAGAATCACAGGAGGACAACTAGCATGTGAATACTAGCTAGCAATATTAGTATTTGAAGTTTAATCTTTCTTTAGGATGCTTGCTGGAGAGAAACAATGAGGGTGTACTCTTAAACAAAGTTCACCAGTCTGTAACCAGACTGCATTCTTTTATTTCCTGACTCAGGTTAATTTGGCCATCCTGTGAACAGCAGCAGTTCTCACTTCTGCTAAGATTTGCTTTTCCTACATCCTTTTTTCTTCTGAAACAGAATTTCAGTTTCTGGTGCCTTTTCATCCTCTATTTTGTTATCCATCATTGACGTTTTCTTCTTTCTTATCATAAACTTTTGCTGCTGCTTTGAGGGTTTATTCCTGTTTTCCTACTGTGCTTGAATTGCTTTCCATAATTTCTTCCTCTAGAAAGCTTGGATATCCCATATGTGATGAGAAACGCCTTCCAGCTTTCTGTTGTACAGTTAACTTCAGTCTCTAGTTTAGTAAGAGATTCTTCTTCTCCTTGCTAGCCATTCATCATTTCCTGAAGTGAGAGGTGATTTGTATATGCGATAAAGGATGTCCATCTTTCTCTGCTACAGCTTTTGGAGCCCCTAGGGACATAAACTTCAAGACGAGAGGTTCTTTTACAGAGAAACATGCGGCAGTGGTGTGTACTTATTACAAAAATATTCCCAAATCCTTCTTAATGTTCTAGTCAGTCTGTGGAATTTCTCTTTTGATTTCTCTCCATTTGTGTCAGCTGTGCAGGGTCAATTTGAAGATTTTTCTGCTTCTTTCATTGTTAAGTGTCTGTGAGCAAAGACATTTGAGGCATGTGAGAACCAGGATGCTATGGAAGGGGGAATGCAGCAGTGATCAGGGATAGTAATCCATCAACAGTATGAAGCTCTATTTTGAATGTTCTCTACACTAATTCATTCTTTTGACTATCTGACTTCTTCCTTCCTGCTGTATAATTGATGAGCTTTTTTATCAGACAGTTCAAGAGCTTTTCTGGATATAATGAAGGAACACATTGATGTAAGAATTTTGCACTCCAGCATACAGATGATAGCAAAATGAGAATGAAACGTAACCTTTTTACCGGCCTTCAGTTGTGCCTGTGCTGAAGTTACTAATTTTTATGAAGAGCAACAATGGCGGATAGGAGAATAAAAGCACTAAATTCATTTTTATGTGTTTTGGAGGTAGGCAGAATATAAAACATGTAAAGTAACAAGTGTGTTTGCTGGTATATCTTATTAGAAATTTATAGTTTATCTGGTTCACCTTCAAGTACGAGCCCAAAGTATAAATGTTCCTTGAGAAGGGCTTCTGGTAAAAATTAAATTATCAACAAAGTTTTAGCCATAGGAGTTAATGTGGTTCTTTTTCTCCTCTTCATAGCTCACAGGGAAGCTATTTCTGTTTGTTGATCTTGATGAAAGTTAGGGCAGTAGTCTGCTCATTATGTATATTTTTTATAAAATCTAAACAATGCCTCACTGGAGGATGTTTCATAGCCAGGATCATGAAAAATTGACTGCAGTAAATGTCAGCACAGAGACTGATTTGTCAAATGTCATGATATACTACCATTGTGCGTGAGAAAGACCCTTAGTCTATTTAGATTTTACAAATGTTGATTGGGATATAAAGGTGTCTATAAAAATAATGGAACAGTTTAGAGATTGTAATTTTTGTTTCTGTCTCTTGTGCTCCAGTTTTGTTTGGGGTTTTT
Organism: Antrostomus carolinensis; assembly: GCF_000700745.2. Lineage (NCBI taxonomy): Eukaryota > Metazoa > Chordata > Aves > Caprimulgiformes > Caprimulgidae > Antrostomus > Antrostomus carolinensis. Next base: position 44,146 of record NW_010328128.1, on the reverse strand, counting down.
GGGTTTTGATTTGTTTTGTTGTTTTTGTTTTTTTTTCCCCCTAAGTTAATCCTGAATTTCTTCTTGTAGTTCTTTTCCCCAACATGGCCTAAAGTTGACATTTACTATCTTAGCACTGCATATGCAACAGAAAATGTGCTGTACTGTTTTCTAAAATATTTGGATGGATCTGTTCTAACCCAGTGGGTTTTGCCTACAGTTAATTTTTTACTGTTCCTTTGGTAGGTGAATGGGTATCATAAAGTCCAGCTTGATGTCAAGAGCTGCTAGTAGTGATAAGCTCTTCTATTAGCACAGCTTGATTGGGAAGGTGTCTGTGCAGTACTGTCAATGTCAAGTTGCTATAGTCCCATTAAAAAAAAAAAAAAAAAAAAATCACAAAATGTAAAACATGGATTCTCTAAAGAATGGTATGTTTCCATGGAGCAGTATCTTTGTCACATTAATGTGTTATAGCAGGTATCAAAAGCTAAATTTATAGCCAGAAAAACAAATGCTGTTACTACAAATTGAGCAGCCAGTGATTAAAAACAGAACAACGTGCTTGGACTTCAAATAAACCTGTCATTAATTCTGTCAATATCGTTAACGTCTTTCACAGAAGAACAAGAAATGTTGATGAAATATTTAAGGTAAGAATTGTAATGCAACTGTCAGGGTAAATCAGGATTTGAATGTGGGAATTTTTTTGTTGGTGGTGATTTTGTTGGTTTTTTTATGTTTTTAAGTCTAGATGGGTGTTCCTATAATTATGTGTCATCTTTGACATTCTAAAAGAGGCTTTCCTTAGTATAAGGAGAAGCTTCCAAACAGCTCACTTTTCCTGAAACATTTCTCTTCTGACTGAAATTTCACTTGAGTTACGCTTTTGTTATGCAATTAAGAAGCTCCTGGTTCATCTATACAGCTAACTGTGCAATGCTTTTTCAGTAGGGAGAATTATTAGTTCATTAATGGCAAGTGCAATAAATACCTTTTCTTAATGCCTTTTTGGTGAGTGTGATTTATATTAGGATTTACTTTGTCATTGCATTAGTAAACTTTTTTTTGCTTGTGATAATTTTTAATTTGTGCATCCTCACTCTTGTTTTTCAGTGCATCTCTCTAAAACTCCTGTTGTCCTGCTATGGTAATCCTCTGAAAGACTATGAACTCTGGGCGTTATGTTACGAGTGTTTACGTGCTCTGCAGACTTGCATAGATTATCCAGGTATAGTCTTAATTATTTTTTATTATTAATTTCCAACCTATACTGGAACCTGGGGTTGTTCCTGCCCAGATGCAACACCCTACACTTGCCCTTATTATATTTTATTAAATTTTTCTCTGCCCAGCTCTCCAGCCTGTCCAGGTCTCTCTGGATGGCAGCACAGCCTTCTGGCGTGTCAGCCACTCCTCCCAGCTTTGTATCATCAGCAAACCTGCTGACAGTGCACTCTATTCCCTCATCCAGGTTATTGATGAATATATTGAATAATACTGGTCCTAGTACTGACCCTTGAGGGACTCCACTAGACACAGGTCTCCAACTAGACTCTGCTCCATTGACCACTGATTCCCTATGCTTCTGTTTATAGAAGAATTATCAGAAGTCAACTTCTGAGAAAGGAACAGGGAACTGTCCTTTGAGAGAATTGCGATATGTTGTATGTGACTTGGGAGAAGACCATCCTAAATTTCCATGGGCATTCTGAATGTTGGTTTAGCTTATAGTAATAATAAATCTGTAGCAGTTCTGATAAAGAGGCTGAGGTCCCCACCACCACCACCCTGCCTTTCGTTTCTCTTGATTTAAAAAGACTACTTCTGAGAGTTTGGATAGGAATGAGTTTAAAGTCTCTAACTAAGTATAAACAATTTGATAGTAAGGTACAGAAAGCTTACTGCATCTGTTTGGTTTTCAGCTTCAGCTATTTTCTCTTTTATGGTATAAAACTGCTAAAAATTAAATTGGCCACAAATGGACACTTCTGATTTCACTTTGAGCAATGTTACCCTTAAAACTAAGTATCTGATATACCTTGCAACAGAGGGATTATTTCAGCCTCATAGCATGTTCTTAATGTTTGTGAAGGTTTCAAATAACTGCACATAATGGCTTAGATTCTAATTTAATATGCCTAGCCAACCTCTGTTACCATACTTACATGCACCCCAAATGCATGTCTTCAAAATACTAAAAACTGAGTTGTAATCTGAACCTTATGTAGCCCATAAAAATGAACATGATGCAAACCACTAAATGGAAGGCACCTTACTTAAAATTCCATATTTAACAAATAAAGCTACCTTGAAGCTGAATATTGCTTTCAGATTTAGAATATTTCTGTTGGGGGATTCTCTGCTTGTTTGGCAAGTAATTGTGCACTGTGGAATGGATTACAGTGGTATTACTACTTCAGTGCCCACATACATATACATAAAGTTCTATCAGCATTCCTTTTGAATAATATTAACTTATTAAAGGTGAAGCTGGTACCATATAAATTGTTTGTTAAAATATACTTTGTTTTAACACTCATAGAGTAAGATTAGTAGCTGATGAGTCATAGTTAAATATATGAAATGTGGAACAAACTGGATTATTAATTATTTTTTCATGTAGACAGCCTTTTCCTCCAAATCCTTCCTTGATTTGACTTTTTTCATTATCCTAAGCAGGAATTATCTGGGTAAGAAAGCATACCCCAAAGCTAGCCTCTTCATGTATTTTTTTAATTTAATCCTGCTGCAAAAGTTGTTTGTACCCTCCATTGAGACTTTATTTATTTCCTCTCCTCTTATCAGAGGATGTTGCTTACATGTTGTTCATGGGCACTTTAGAGAACCCAAGTGAGAATTCTCGTGTTGTACTGAACTCACCAAGGTCTGGTTTGCGTGAACGGTGTTACAGATTCAGGGCCAGAGGTGTTAACTTGAGAAGCAAAGATAGTGAGCATGAAGAATTTTTGAGGGAGCTGCTTCTGCAGAAATAACTAGTGTGTGTTCCTGTTTGGGAAAGCTTTGCTTTTCAAGATACATAGTTCAGGTCCAGCTTAAATATTATTGAAGGTAGCCTTTATTTACATTAAGCACAGTGAACAATTTGATGACTTAAGATGTCTTTGGTAGAGGTAACTACAAAAGCAAAAGGATTATTTCCTTTTTTCTTACTTTATTTTTCTCTCTTAGACCTCTTCAATTTATTATTTAATAATAAAATAATATTTGTTCTACTCTTAGACCTCTTTAATCATTAATATTTTATTTAATGATTAATACATTTAATGTTTTGACCTCTTATCTAATTTAATGTACAAATCTATTCTCCTAGTACTCTTTTTAATAAGAAAACAATGTGTTTGGCTGTAGTCTGCAAAGGCAGGACAACATTGGTAGCCAATTGACTTGTATTGAAACATGTTAAATGACGGTGTGCTTTGAAGATATCAGATAGACACAGTCTTACTGCACGTTTTTCATCATTGAATTTATATAACATGATCTTACCGCCTTAAGGTTCCTGAAGACCTCAGGTAATTTAAAATAGTTCTAGAAGTCAGTTATTTCTTTCCTAACTATGGAAATTTCAGGGCTTTAATCTTGCAAATACCAGTCTATGTAACTCTTCTTCACTAGGAGAACGTATATGATTATAACTATTTGTGCAAAACTGGACTCCATATCCTATCCCACACAGAGGAGTTCTGGATATGACCACATATGTCTCGGCTGTTTCCAGATAAGGACCTTGTATTTTGGTGGGGTTGAAGAAGGGAAGAGAGGAGAGATTAAATGCTTAGGACATATTAACTATCTTTTATTGGTACCTTGTGAGAAGACTAGAGTAACTCTAGCTGTCGTATTTCTTTGTTTTGTTCCTTGGCTTTCCTTTTCAATGTTGATTATAAAGAGAGTAAACTTCCATTATTCTAACCCTTTTATTTATTGTGATCCCATTTTGTTTTACCTTCTTGTCTTTGTTCTACAGGAATTGCTTTAGATGATTACACATTTACTGTTTCGTTATTGGGTGGTCTGTTCTAGGATTAGTGTTAGTTAAACATCATTTATCATAGGGTAAATACTGACATTGCAAATTATTTTAAAATTATTTAATTTATTTTTATTAGTGTCAAATAGTTACAAGAACAGATATTTATTATCTCTTGCCCTTTTGTGGCTTATTTTACAATAGTCTTATGTTTGGACTCCGTGCTGATTGATTGTCATGGAAGTATCCTCTTTGCTGCTCCAAAAGCTGAAGGTAAACTAATACATTGCATGCTCTGCTTTTACTTATTTTAGGGGAGAGTGGAGAAGAAAGCAAATATCTTACCTTTTGTTTCTGACTTCTTTTCTCATTTAGAATCTTGTGATATATTTTATTTAGCTCCTGAAATTGAAGAGGAGGATGTGGATACTGAGAAGGTAATGTGATAGGTTATGTGGTTTGCTATGCATTTTATCAAAGAACAGTTGTATCCCTCTGCTGCTTGAAGAAGAAAGCTAAACTCTTCTAAGATTCTGATAATATTTCTTATTTCTCCCAATATTTCTTGGTTATCTGTGGGGTTTTATGTATTTATCTCCCATAAAATTAGTTGCTTCTAAAAAGTAATTTTGATTTCCAGAATTGTTGAAGTAACTACCAAAAATCTGTTATTCAATAGTTTTCCATAAGGTTTAATTATTTACATTTAGTTAGTAGTAAGACAGACTTTGCAGTCATGTTTTCACATGCTGGAGGTCACACTAAGATCAGTCTTTTCAACTGTCTAGGCTAAAGCCCAAACATTAATCTCATTTGGAAGACTGGATAAAAATATCAGTATCAGCATATTTTTATTACGGGAACACTATGAATTATGTCTCTTACCAATACAGTTTTCCTAGAGCTTTTGCTATAGGTATAAGCCATAAGAAGCTCTCAGACCAAAGACGATAAAAATATTAATAAATAGCAGGTGAGTATTTGTCTCCATTGCAACTGCATCTGAGTTGCAAACTGTACCACAGTGATCTTAAGAGTTAGGAAACCAGAATTTATGGTACCTTTCTCTTACATAACAAGAAAAGAGGTTAACTACTATGTACCTTGTACCACATGAATCCTTTAAAATTAGACATTGTAGTCATGAATCAGAAAAAAAAAATCATTAAAAATCTACCTAAGACAGAGTTTGACTTTCTATAAAATTATCTGTAACTAAAAAAAGTTTATGTATCTTCTTCCTTAAAGTTGCTCTTTCTTCTTAAACTCCTTTGATCCAACATGCAGGTTTTTTAAAGGCTTCAGAAGCTTAAACTAACCCTGAAATATAATGCAGCAGTTTCACCAGACAGTAGAAATTAATAATCCTAAAGTCTTTTTGCTTTATTCTTATTCTTTAAAAAATCTGAAGTAATCTTTTTTTCCTTGTTTTTCTACAACATTATACATAGAATAATCTGACCTATTTTTTTGGCTTTCTCCTGCTATTTGTATTAACATTTTGGTTGTTATGAACATTTAGTTAGAATTATGGTATGGGAATCAAGACTGTGTAGTGCTTAGGCTTCTGTCCTTTGAGCCTTTTTAATATCTTTCAGAGACAATGTGAAGAAGCATTGTGCTTTAACTTTGCTAAAAATGCATTTGTAGTACATGCTAACATATGTAAACTGAGCATTAAGCAGGATAAATCTGACTTTGTCCACTGTAAGTCTTCAAATAAAACAAGCAAGCTTGTGAAGATCAAGTAATTTTCAAGGTTCTTCATCATGGCAACTTCAGTTAGTCTAGCTGCAGGTAGCACAATAATTGCTAAAATACATATACAGTACCTCATTCTTCTGATAGGTGTGATCTTCTCTGTAAAATATGAGTTGTACTGGCTAGCTTGTAATTACTGTATGCCATTTACTTCCTGAATTATCACGACCTTTTTTACATAAATTGCAGCTGGCTGGGTTTTATGGTAGAACTCTAGGGCTTGCAGAAATCTAAGTTTTTTCATGAGAGGAATTCTTAAAAATGGTTCTAAAAACACTTTTTTGCTGAATAATTTTCCTAGACAAAGGATGAGACAAATTATGTCTGTTGCCCCAACAGTAGAAAATTAGCTACTATTATTGGCCCTGCATGCATAACCTAGTTTTTGAAAGGGACTGGGATTTTCATCAGCATCTTCAAAAGCCAAATGTAATCTGTACTTTGGAAGCTCTAGTCATTTTTTTTTTTTTTTTTGTGCGAGGAACGAGGGGAATTTTTGAATAATTTGCTGGAACTGGTTTTGAAGCGGAAGCTTTTTTTGGTCTGTTTACATCTTTCCTGGTTCTTATGTTGTACCAATAGGTCTGCATTTATGGTGTTGCTGCGGTTCTGTGGATGGCTGCAAAATACAGTGTTCCACCAAGTCACAAACTAGCATTGCCAAGAAAATTTAAAAAACTTCTTCTGGATATGGCAAGAAAAAACCCCGAAGAAAGACCTTCTCTAGCTGATGCAATTAAGGTTACTAGATTTAAGCAATTTTATGCGAAATTTAGCTCTGTCTAAAGTCTCATTTTAGTGATTTGAATGTCAAAATATTAATTTATTTTTGGTAATAGACTGCTATCTAATTAAATGATAACCAGTCACTTGGGGGTTTGTTTTCAAAGTCACCTCCCTAGGGACACAGAGGGATGTGGTTTTAATTTATATTGCAATTGTCAATAAGGTACTCTGAATAAGTTCATAAGACTTTCTAACTATTTATCTTGTCTTTGTCCTTGTCCAAGAATACCTCACTGGATTGAAAACTTATTTACTAACTGAAAATTATGATTTTTTTTTTATTTATTTTTTTTAAGACATGCAGTCATTATTTACTTGAACAAGGCTTAAACAGCAAAAATATTTTGGCATTGTTGAATAAATCTGTCTTTAAGGTAAGAGTGCCACCTTTTAAAATTATCTAAGTTTTTTCAATTAATTCTCTAAATTGTATTTTAATAAGATTTTTGTCCCCTGCAAGTATAGTTAGATTTGTTCTTTAAAAAAAAAAATTCAAATAGCCCTTAAGTACAGCTTTCTTCTAGTTCTTGCCGTTGGAGTGGTCAGTCCCCAGATTTTGCTGCCCTGACTCCTCAATCTGCATGGGTGAGAGCTCAGAAATAAGAACCAGTGACTTAATTTCATAACCTCTCTTTCATTTACCACCCCTCTAATCAGAACAGAAGACATTCATATGTACTTGTGTTCTGTTTATGTTTCAGATATGTGTATATAATACATGCAGCATTCAGTCAATCCATGGAATTAACTTTATTCAAAAATTTGATTACCTAAAAGTTCTGATTTGAAACAGAGAGGTTTACAAACAGTTCTACCAGTCCCTAGAGTTTTGCATGTCATTTGTTTTAATTCCCCACCATGGTATGACTAGGTTGTTGCTTTGCAGATTACAGAAATTGGAAATCCTAAGATTCTAGGTTCACGTAGGGGTTGGGGTTTTTTTGGAGTAATGTGCTGAGCAGAATTTTTAAAAAGCAAATGCTAAGAAATTCAGTTTGGACTTCAATTTTTATTGTTAGGCTGTTAAGGAAGAAGTAATCTATTTTCAGGATCATGTTGCTTTTGAATTTAAAAATGAAAGACATGAAATGGACCCTTCAGAGTCAAGTCTAGGTAAGCAGTCAGACTCTTTGACATGTTTACTTTGTTTTAGTATTCTCTAGATCAGTTCTCCATGTAAGATTTTCTTGTTCAGTTAAACATTTTTATTTTCTATCTAAATTGATTGTTATTTACCTTGCATTTATATTTTACATATTGTTCATCTTTCTGTGTTTTTGTTTTTAGGATTTGTGCCTACTACCAGCAAAAGTAAACTTGTAGCAGTTAAAGGACCAGTACCATGCCAAATTTCTCTAAATCATGAGAAAGCTACATTACCTGTTGCATTCACCTCTCCTGCAACTCACTTTAAACCTATTATTCTGCAACAAAATGCAAATATAACAAAGTTAGTACATCCTGAAGCAGATTAAATTAAACTTGAGACTTCATTGTTAAATCTACTGGAGTTGTCCTCAAAAAATTCTTTGTTCCTTTTCAGAGAGGTTCACACACCAGTTTCTGAGCAATTCAAGAAAGAGACAAGAAAAGAAAAACATGTTGACCACAACAAATCAGGATCTGTAGAAGACTCTAAAAGCTATGGTACTGAGTACACAGATATTGAAACTGCTCCTGAAATACCTGAGTGTGATTTACAAGTTCCAGGCTACTCATCCCAAATATATTTAGAAGAGCAAAAGTCAGGCGATGCATTTACTTCTCTAGTTATGTTACCACCACAATCTGATTCCTCACATATTCTACAAGAAAAGAACATTTTATCTGAAATTCCTTCCAGCTCCTTAGCTTGTCCTACATCTCCTAATTTTCTTCATATAAATAACATAATTCTCAAACAGGACTCAGAAAAAAGAGTTTTGACATTTGTACCAGTACATTTAGCTGTATCAGAGCAAATACCAAATAAACCTCTTCGTTCAAGAATTGCTTATGATTGCCATAGTAGTTTGACAGTGCTACTTTCAAGTACTATTGAAAGTTATAAAATGAGCACACAAACAGAAAATGATGCCTCCCTATGCAAAGTACAGAACTGTGAGACTACTAATACACAAAACAATTTTGATCAAAGTAACCCGGTTATTCAAACCAACTGCCAAAAAATTGAGTATGCTACTAATGTAGACAGTATTTTCACTGAACAAGAACACACACTACGTACCTCAGTGAATGAAGATAATTCTCATCTCTTTGGTGTTGAAGTCCTGCCCCAGCAGAGCAGAAAAAGTGATGCTTTACTACAGAAAGTGGTTCATCTCATACAAGAGGAGTTTGCATTTGATGGCTATCTAGAGAATGGAGTTGAGGTTTTTGATATGGGTATGTACATTTTCTTCTGTATGTTATTATAATTGATGTGTAAGAATATTGTTATTAATATCTTTTTTTTCTTTTTTTGTTTGTTTTTTCTATTTTAAACAAGGTAACTTCATTTTAAACTTAAAGGAAATGAAGTTTGCTGTGTTCTCTGATAGAATTTGTGAGAAGTTTTGTGACCTCTACTGGGATGAAAAATTACTGGAGAATCTCTATTGGGTAGTAAATGGAGAAAGACCTTTGCATTTATGGTGGGTGTTCTTCAACTTTTTCCTTCTTACAGTTCAATTTAATGCTTTTCTCCCTGCTTCCAAGAAGCAGGAAAGGATATGCTGCTTCTCTTCAGGTATCCTTACTTGTTTCCTGCCAGCTGTTAATTTCCCAGTCTATGAGATACTTCATGGTTTTCCTCATGGCAAACAGTGCTTAATGGCTTAGCAGAAAATATTTTCTATTAAGCTTTTCTGTAACTCCATCTTAGGATAGCTGAATAATGGAAACCTGATTCTGATCAATATTGTTTTCAACCATTGATGGAGAGCTTCGTAGTCATGTTAGAAAGAGGATGTTTAATCAGAAGTGCAATATTTTGTTCTTGCTCTTCAGTTTGCTTATTCTGTTTGAGTTTAGTTCTTTATACATCCTTTTGTTCTATTCACACCTGAGAACAAGGAAATTATTTTAGCTTTGCTAGAAATGTTTTCCTTAACTGGTTTGGTTTGACCCAGTGTTCCTACTGGCAGTCTTTTGTAAGTAGCCCGTTAAGTGAGAAAACACAGCTTAATTTATCATTTTTACTATTTAATTTTCAATGATGTATCTACCTGAAAAATAGTAAAAAAAACCAAAACAAAACATTTTTATTTTATTCCAGCCTTTAAATGTAGCATATTTATAAAAGATTCTTACTGAAGGCTATTGTAAACAATAATTTATACATGGAAGTTATGTATGGTTGTTTTGTCTGTCATGGTCTGGAACTACAAATTGGAAGTTTTGCCAAAGAAGCTTGATAGATACAGTTGAGAAAAAATTTCAGTGTGAAAAGTTATGTAATCCCTACAGCAAATTTCGGAGAGAATAAACCTCCAGATATCAGACCCTGACATGCTGGCCTATTACCCATTTGGGTTGGGACTTTTAAGGAGCCATTGTAAACTGGATGGAGGTTAGGATCTTAATTCCACAGAGCTGAATGTTATGGTAGGAAAAACTTGAATTACTGACATATGTGAAGAGATCATCCTCTGTATGAACTTTTGTTACAAAGTAAAGTTTTTGAAAGCAGGAGTGAAAAGGAAATCTTGATTTATTATCCAGTATAAAAATACAAGTCTAACTTTCAGATCGCATGCAAGGACTGCCTCAGAATATCTCTGAGACACTGCTTACTTAACATTCTTTAGACATTGCTAAAGAATATAGCAGGTTTTAGTTGGTACCTTCTTTGACTTAATAGGGATGACTAGAGTTAGAGTCAGACTGTTATCCAGAGGTTGAATCCTGAGTGAAAAACCCATTACAGTAATATGCAGTCTAAGTTATACCTGGAGTTATACCTTCTATTTGTATGTGTTCTGATACTTCTGTTGGAATTTTGCCAAGTGCTGTAAAGTAAAATCTCCGATTCTTACTCAGAATGCTTTAATGTCCGTTTGAACATTTTATTTCTTGTAAAATAACAAGTGAAGCTGAACATGCAAACTTCAGGAGGTAGGTAAACGCTATGAAACCCTTCACATACATCTAGAGTCATTTGTAAGATCTCATTTTACTGATGGAAATATGAAAGTATATGAAACATTATTTTTTTTCCTAATCTTCTTGTATTTTCAGCGTAACTGAGGCAGGTGGTTCAAAGTGTGGCAATGTATTTCAAGATCTGAAGAAATCTGATAGCTTTTTGCCAAGCAGCGATCAGACAGAGGGTGAGATAGGACTTCATGTTTCTGGATCTTTGTGTATTCTGGGAATCTACTGCTGATACAAGTTTTGAGAAAATGGCACTTTAAGCGTGTTTTCAGGAAAACACTCACCTTAGTACTTATGAACATTATCAGTGAATCTAAACATTATCAATGACTTGGGGACCTGTTGTCTTTTATATGAAGCTTACATATGACCAAATGTTAGAGTGGGATGCCTGTTTCATTTACTTTCACTTCTGTTAGAGTGGGATGCCTGTTTCATTTACTTTTACTTACTTTTATTTACACAGATGTGTCTTGTTGAAAAACTCCCAAAAATGTGTTTTTTCTTGTATTCATCCAGTAGAAGTTCTAGTGACATGGTTTAAAGTAGAGAGAGGGAAGGGGACAGTCGTACTGAGTCAGGTTCATGCCACATAGCAAGCTTAGCTAGGCAGAGAGGAGAGCTTTAGAAAATTCTTATGACTCCTTACGTGTTACTGAAGAAGTTGAGGATTGATTGAAGGATGACTGTGCAACAGATCTGGTCCTTCTTTGTTCATTTGTTGGAATAAAACAAAACTAAGCAGTAAAATAAATAAAATGTATTAAAATAAAAAATTATATTGTCAATAAAATTATTGACAAATTCTGGGGAAGGGAATTGTGCAGAAATCCGGAAACTTAATTCCTTTTGGATTTAAATGGACATTTTTAACTATTCATCAAAAGTTTTTTCACAAACAGGTAAAAAACAATAGTCTTTACCTCTCTCCTGGGAATTCCTCCACTTCCTTATTCTATCCACTGAAGTGCCTTTTTAAAGATAGATAGTAAAATGAACAGTGGGTCAAATGATTTGTTAATCAAGATAGCTTTGCCTTTCAATCACAAGCTTGATTACAGGACGGTCATTGACGTTATATTAGTGGACTGTTTATTTGTACTTCTTCAGTGTGGGTTTACTTTGTGATTGAAGGTTTACAAAATATTCCATCTTTCAGTAACTGAACTCAAAACTGAGCTGGGACTGGTAAATCCCATTATTATAACACAACCATTACCCTTTCTAGGCTTGATGTATTTGTGGACAGCTTGTATTTGGTTGCTGTTGTATCAATATTTCCTTTTTTTCAAGATGGTTCAGACAAGGTTCAGCATTTAAATTTGGTTACTTCTCTGTTTTGAGCAAATTAAACTGTGTGTCCTTTACAAGATGGCTTATGCCCTTACATTCTTATCTTTTATGGCAAAACATAAATTTGTAAGTTTGCAATTTACTGCTGTCATTCTGTGTTACAGTTTTCCATTTTGGCTCAGAATGGTTGCAAATCTAGGCCCAGACTTTTGCATGGGGTATGCGATTTCTTTACACCAGTAATTTAGCTCTGTTTGACTCTAAGGTGCCATATCTAAACCCTGGAGGGTTGCTCAGGTGAAAAGGGAGACTTTTACTTGAGAAGAAAGACAGGCATAAAAGCTCCTGTCAGCATCATGCCAACCTTTGACTGTCGCCTCAGTCCCTCAGGGTTGGTCGTAGCTGTTATAACTGCAAAGAAGTCCTGTCATAGCTCAAGGAAGTGAGTCCTGTAGGAGTAGAAAGTTTAACATCTGTGTCCCCTTTGGCTGTATTAAGTATTCTTGCCCTCAGTGTATGGAATAAAAGCTTCAAGACTTATGGATAGAAAAAACCTCAAGGGCTAAGCTTTTTACTACTTTAACCTTTATCATTTTACAACATGTAGTTGAGAAAAAGAAAGCGCAGAGCCAAAATAAGCATCTAACACTACTGTCAGAGGGCATAGGTAGTCTCATAACTGTATTTTGTATGTGTAGTGTTTAAATTCAACAACACATGCATTGCATCACATGACCATTATTTCTTTCCCTCCCATACACCCTCTTTAGGAGAAGGGGAAGCAACCTTTGATGTGAAGGCTGAGCCTATGATAAATACAGCATTAGCTGAAAAGGATTTTGATGAGTTGCCTTTGGACAATTTCAAAAAAGAATTGAGACTGCAGAATACTATCCCTATAGAAACAAAGGGGCAATGTTTACAAAGCAACAGCTGTGGTATTGGTCCAGGTTTTGCAGAAGAAAATACAGAGCCAGAGGAAGAGACTGTGATGAAGATAGCAGGAAACAGCTATCATATGTCTCCAAATCTGCCTGACTTTCATAGCTGTAGTCCTGGTTGGAGCAGTGCATTTTATGGAGCTGAATGTTTTGGTTCAGAAGTTCGTAGTTACATGAAAAACCTTGGAAAGCAGAAATCAATTGAGTCACAAAATATAGATGCTAAAAAAGTGGTGAGTACATTGATTTAAAATCATTAAGATACCTCTTTACTTGCTGGTTAAACGTATAATATTTATTGTGTTATAGTGAGTTGAAACTCCCTTTCTTTTAAATACTGATTCTTAAGTCTTTGAAAATCCTCAAAATTTGTGATGTCTTATCAATAAAGCAGGGTACGAGTAGTAGTCCAAAATAAAGAGCACTGACATGAAATTGATAACCACTGAACTACAACCCATCTTCTATTGCTGAAGTTTACTGGAAAAGTACCATCTGCCATATGCACCAACCACGGTGGTAATATTATAGAAAAGAGTGAAGAATGGCTGTGACTGGTGTGTATTGCAGGCTCTCAAGAGGTCTTCCCTGTCATGTGCTCTGAGCCCTTTTCCTTGGTCACAGCAAATTCCCTGACAGCTTCTCACAGTTTGCCAGCAGAATGGCAGTTATGTGCTCACAAGGCCAACCGTGTCCTGGGCTGCATCAAGAGAAGTGTGGCCAGCAGGTCGAGGGAGGTGATTCTCCCCCTCTCCTCTGCTCTCGTAAGGCCCCACCTGGAGTACTGCGTCCAGTTCTGGAGCCCCCAACACAAGAAAGACATGAACCAGTTAGAGCGAGTCCAGAAGAGGGTCACGAGGATGATCCGAGGGCTGGAGCACCTCTCCTGTGAGGACAGGCTGAGAGAGTTGGGGCTGTTCAGCCTGGAGAAGAAAAGGCTCTGGGGAGACCTTATAGTGGCCTTCCAGTACCTGAAGGGGCTACAAGAAAGCTGGGGAGGGACTTTTTATAAGGGCAGTTAATGATAGAACAAGGGGAAATGGGTTTAAGCTGAAAGAGAGTAGGTTTAGATTAGATATTAGGAAGAAATTCTTCACTGTGAGGTTGTTGAGACACTGGAACAGGTTGCCCAGAGAAGTTGTGGATGCCCCCTCCCTGGAAGTGTTTAAGGCCAGGCTGGATGAGGCTTTGAACAACCTGATCTAGGTGGGGAGTGTCCCTGCTCACGGCAGGGGGCTTGGAACTATATGATCTTTAAGGTCCCTTCCAACCCAAACCATTCTATGATCTTTTCTTGGAGATGGCGAATCATCATGATGAGTGCAACCTTGTGCCTTTTAAGCAGCTTGTGGGTATGGAGCAAGCATGGGTAGGGGAGTGGGTTGTTTTAGATGAGCAAGGTCTTCCATTCCCTTAAAGATCATACTGATTACATTTACTTAATTTTGACATTCGTGCATCTGTCTATAACAGGCTTCAGTTTGTGAATATTTTTTTTAAATATTTCAAGTCCAATGCCACAGAGTAAGGATAATATATGAAACTAGAAATCTATGTAGTCAGAGCTGATACATGGGAAGGTAATGGAAAAATTGAAGTAAATGAGTTATTAATACTGGAATACCTATTAGTATAGGGACATCTGGAATCTTTTTGTGTCCCTGCGAATGATTAGTTGTCCAGTTTGGATATCTTTATTGTTTCTGACAGGTAAATGTTTAATAAAGATGAAGCAGGAGTCGCACTGCTCTTGTGGATTTCCTTACTATGGACAGTTAGTTGAATTTGTTGCTTTATTTTTAAGTGAGCATGACACAAGAGAACTGAACACCTGAGAGAACAATCTAGACTTTTTTCATTTCCAGATAGCCAGTTTAAATCCCAATACATCTATTTACCTTCATTTTTTTGTGAAGCACTGTGACGTCACTTCAGTTTTCATTAAAAGACATAACTATTTTTCTGTTATTCTGCAAGATAAAGCCTGAATCATTGAGGATGTTCTACTTATTTTTTTTTCTGTAATATTCAGGTGTCTATAGGAGAAAATAGCATGAGAAACTTCAGCTACTATTGCTTTGTGAAAATAAATAAATAGTTAAATTCAGGACTGCTACTCTCAGAAATTCACATCTACTCAAAAATTCCTGTTTCTGATCCTATAGGGCTGTTTAATCCTATGTAAGTGTACCAGCTAGAGAAAAATGGGCTTGCATAATCCCCCTTACTTGAAGGACTAATTCTTGACTGTAGAACAGATTTTCACGAGTAAGGAGTTTTCATAAGCTTCTAAATAGATTTTTTTCTGTCTAAACAGTCAGTCTTTTTTACTTTGAGCTTTTTACAGTCTACTAAGCAATTTAGTTTGATTCAGAAGGATGAATTATCTTCTGAGTACTTGGCAATTGTTTTCCCTATTTAACATGCATGCAACAAAAATGAAGCAAGATTTATGGTGCTTAGTCTGCTTTGGAATTTGCTTATGAAATTAATGCGTACTGTTATACATTTTTACTGTTTGCATTAATGCATAAGAACTTGGCTGACCCAACAATCGTACAAGAGGCTCAGTGGAAAATAGTCATGAGGTATCTCTGTAGAAAATTATATTGTTTTGTGCCCAGTACATTCTACTGGAGGAAGATTGCTATTGATACAATGTGCAAATCATTCAGTTTAGAAATTAGTAAACAATTAATTTAGAGTGCAAGAGACCACACATTCCAATAGCTGAAAAAGATACATTCTACTCCGAGGATAAGTGAACTAATCTTTCCTGTGTTGTCTAAAATTAGTGCAAAATCTTAACAACTGGACAAAAATTAGACTCTAACCTTATTCTCAGTAATGCAGAAATAATGTATGTGACCTGGACTGCATATGAGGCCAGGTGGACAAACAAGACTAAAATAATTATCTGCAGACAATAGAAGCTTGGTGTCTTATATAAATAGTCTTCCCAATTTGAGAGATTCCTTTGTGTCCAAGTTACAAGGAGTACAATTATAAACTGTCATCTTCAATTATTAAGTAAAATTCCGTTTATATTCCACCATTTTCTTCAGAGAAGAAAGTTAACAGAAGGTTAAATACTTTTGTACAGTATAGAAGTATTTTGAATTCATAACAAAAGAAAAGTTAATTTTCACAAAAAAGCATGTATGTGCAGATACATATATTCTCTGTTGTAGTATTTATTTTAAAAAGTCTTGGTATACTAGAATATTCAGGTATAGAATCTTCCAAATATTTTTAGTGATACTGTATTAAAAGTTCTTTCATATTTTTTTAAATTAAAAATGCTTTTCAAGTGTCTTGTTACTACAAATTGAACAGAGGATAGTTTAAAACATTAGTTACTTTTTGGTCTCATGACTGTTTTTATTTCTTTCACTACTGTAGCATCAACAACTTGAATCTTTCTTCTGGTGTTACTACAACACTGTGAAACTCAGCTTCTTCCAAGTGTGTTTAAAATAAAAGCTTACAGAATCATAACACTCCAGTTGCAGCAATCTTGAGCATTTAATCTGAGCAAAGAAAATCTTCCTAAAATCCTGCTGTTTTTCCAAACTTCATCAGACATTACAATTTCTGAAGTAAACTATTGTCAATATTGTTGAAACAAGATGAACTGTTTCAAGTTTTAACTGGTCAGTATATATATAAGAAAGGGAAAAAACCATGAAGCTGAAATTTGTTTTTCTGCTATTGCAGCAGTCAGGAGATGATGATTCTTAGCTGTAGAACAATCAATTATCAACATGTAGGTGATAAGCAGCTCTACTCGGCATCTTTCTGCTGTCTCTGCTGCCTGATTCCTCAAACCAAATGCTACAAATCAACTGTGAAAATGTGTAGCATGATTTTGATCTCCAGACCAGCAGCTGACAAAGACCAATTCGTATCCCATTTTGAACAATATAGGTGTTGCTGGCACAGTTGATAGGGGTAGGATTTAACATTTATAAGTCTTTATGTATTGTACTTTGACGTAGTTAACAGCTGTTATTTGTACAGCAAAATATTTTCAGCTACTTTTATTTGCAAATATGAAGGTTTATACATGTAATACTTGCAGCACATGTTAATTAGAAAATAAATGTGGTCTTTAATCATTGGCATTTATGAAGTGCTAATACTGTTAATGTGTAAACAATGAATAAGAGCTGTGCAAATTTCAAGGGAATGATGCACTTTGTAAACCAAAATGCTGAGAAAATAAAATAGACTGAATGTGAAAATTAACATGAGTTTTCTGCCAAAGTAGAAGCTCAAAAAAGTTAATTATTCTAGTAGCCAGCTTCACACCATAAAATCTAGTGGAGAAAATGCATGTCCCATATCCAGTCCAGGAGGAAGTCCAAAGGAAGGCTTGTAAGTAGCTGTTTTGAGCAGGAACGTAGTTTGAATTGCTGGAGGAACGTTCTGCCTCTCTTGCAAGGTAGAGTTTTTTGTCTCCAAATCCTTCCTTGTTTAAATCATCTGTTAACCAGTATTATTTCAGAAACCAGTTCCTTGATCATCTGTAGTCTAGTTTTTATTGTCTGGCAAGGATTTTGTCAACCTACTTTTTGCTCCAGGTCTCTGACAGATTTTTTTTTAAAAAGTCAGCGGTTAAGTTGAGCTGATTCTACAGCTTTGCAGTAAAAGCACACTGCAGTGTGCTAAAGCAGTGTTTAGGAGTTGCTGTTTCAAAGCGTGAGTGTTTAAATATAGACATTTGAGCTTGACTACATTTGTCCTGACTTAGTGGCATTATCCTTTCAAAGAGATAGGTCTGCTTGGTCAGTTCAGATCTGAGTACCAAATGAGAGTCTAACCACACAACAAATTACGGTTTTGAAGATACATACATCTCATTAATACACTTATCTGTCCAATGAAAATATTCATATGATTCAGATGTTTCTTTATTCACCTTCTAAAACTAAATGCAATTAAATTAAATTAGTTTTTTTAATTCTGTATACCTGTAAGTGGGTTTGAGAACATTCAGGTTCTGAGAAACTCTCAGTACCAGAACATATAATCATATTTATGACAGAATTGAATATTATGCCATAAAAATAATTAACTTTTATATTTTTCTACTGGAACCTATTGGATTTTGTCTGCACCTTAGGTTGTAATTTAATAAGATTCATAAAGTAAAACATTTGTTATATGATGAACAATATTAACAATAGAATTAGTCAAACTATTGTTATTCAAAAAAACCTGGTAATATTTATTCTTATATTGGGAAGGAATGTAAAATAGCTAGCATTAAAAATACCTATGGATCAAGGTGACACTTTCAAATGTCAGAAAACTAATTAATGCTTTACTTTGTAGGTGCTCATCAGATAGTTCATGGCAGTACTTAAGGTCAGCAAGGGTTAATCTACATTTAGAAAAGTTAATCCTTAGGCAAGCAAGTATATGTCCTCTGCCTTGCATCACATCTTGTCCAGGAGCTGCTGATTTTGCTCCTACAGAGCCCATCCAGGCAAACCAAAGCAAGTCCTTGCAGCAGAGCAAGGAAGGATGGCAGCTACCAGGGCTGCCATTTCTCCGGGGTGATGTCCAAGTCTGCCCTCACAATGAGAAGAGCCTTTTTTCTGTAGTCTGATAAACTGGCTTCAGTTCTCTTGCAGCCTCAAGCCTTCAGCCTTAGCCTTTTCCTCTTTGCCCTCACTAGGTTTCAGTTACGCCCAGGTCTCGTAAAACTACTTTTAAGAGTCTCCACCAAACTTTGGTGGACCCAAGCTGTGACTAGGACATTTCTAGCACAAGTTTTGCATATTCTGGCCACAGTTTTCCCTTTCCGATTCCTTTTCTCTTTTCCTTTCTCTTCTGCCAATATTCTACATCCTGTGGTGGAGCTATCCTTCAGCATGTAAAAAACTTACGCTTCGAGGACAGATTGGAATTGGCAGTTTTCCTAAGTAAGCTAAGTCACTCTATCATTACTTTGTTCCCTAGACTAAGGGATGTTCTATAGAAAAGTGTCCTAACAAATTAAATGTACTTCAAAGGGAGGAGAACAATTGAATGTATAGCTTCATCAAAAATGTTTATATTCTAGACCTACCTAAAATGGAAGATGTTGTGGAATAGACTGGGAATTTGCTACTGACTTCATTGCTACTCACCTGAAGTTATTAAGGAAACAAACCACTTCTGTCCCTCAGATTCCAAACATCAGAAAATGGCTACTCTCTTTGATTCCCTTTCTGTGTTTACAGTCTCTTAATCAACTTGGTTTCACTTTAATCAATGAAACAAAACCAAACTTTTAAGTAAAAGCAAGCAGTTTCCAATTCAGAATCTGGATAACAGCTTTTCTGTCTTTCAGTATTCTCTATGCGATGCCTACATAGTGGTAAGCCTTTTAAAAATTCACAGGGCTTTCGTGACTTGCTGCTAATGAACTACGTTGTTAAACCTTTTGAGCTTTTCTGAAAAACAGTGACAGGTTTTTCTCAAACTCATGTTAATTTCTAGTAAGTCCATCCCATTAAAGTTAACCTATTTACCAATCTGTTGTTTGATATGTTAGCTCTGAGCTATGTGTTTTGTGATCACTCTGCTTGTGGGAGTTCTGTCTGCTGCATTCAGTGAATTTACTCCATTTAAAATGCTGTTTCATGTAACTGGGTCACTGGTAGTTAGCTTAGGACCCAAGTGCAAAAGCCACCACTTTTATAAAACACACATCGTGTTTGTTGTTTCATAATAAATCAGAAGCTAAACTCAAAGTGGATGACCCATTTTCATTGGTTGGTAAAATAATGAAACCTTTGATATGCAAACAAATATAAATGTTTACGTTAATTTTGATATTATTGTGAGAAGCCCAATATACTTCCATTTCTATCCATTGCTTAAGTTATATAATTCTATAGAAATTTAATTTATTTTTTCAATTATGTCAAATGCATAAATACGAAATATGTAAGTTGAATTTAGTATGTCCTTTATGTATAGAGCAGCTCTCCTGTCTGCCTTCTGACCTGGTTCTACAATATAATGTAATTATACTTTTTTTGGAAACCATTGTTTTAAGTCAAACATTCTGCTCTTGCTGCAAATATAGGTCAGCTGCTCAACAGAGCATTTCTGGGGTCTGCACTGATTTCAGAACCATCACTTTTAATTCTGGATGACTTCTGAGTGTAACTTTTAAAATTCTCTCAAAAACAACCAGATAAGTGCAATTATAACTAAAGGCGTATTTATGTAAACAGATTCAGACCAACTTCAGTGGGGTCTCATCAGACACAAACCAGCTCCAGTTCTTAAGCTGTAGAACTGTGGCATAACTAATGCTTTTCTGGGGACAGGTGATGCCTGCTGCAACTTGCCTGTAAGCACAGGTGTGAAAGGTAGTTTTTGCTGGCTAATATCATATTCTTGTATGTTTGGATGTTCTTTTTTTAATACAAAATAGTTCTCTTCTAAAAGTTTAGTTTCCTACTAGAACCTTGTGTTTACCATCCTGATCAGAATCCTTTTTCTCTTTATATAGGAACTAGAACAATTGCTAATGATGGAGACAAAAAATTACAGAAAGACCATAAAGTTTTACCAGAAACTATTGCAGAAGGAAAGAAGAAGCAAAGGTAAGATTACAGCAATTTGCCGGAAATTAAATGGGTGCATACTACTTTTAAGGATTTTTTTTTCTGTACATCAGAAACACTGATGTTCTTATGCTGTGTGTTCTAAATCTAAAGGCCCTGACGCTAAATCTATGTTGCCCAAATTGAGAGGACAGCTACAGGAGATGAAATCAAAAGTGCAGTTTCTTGAACTAGTGAAGAAATATGTGCAGGCAAGTCAGACTTTATTTTGCTTGTGTTTCATTTGCCATTTCATTACTGCATCAGTGTAGTTGGCTACTCAGGTCAGTATATGAAATGTAAAATGTTTTGTGTCAAAGTGCCAAATTAAGTAGGATCTAAAATAATTATTTAAATAAAGGTAAATGCTACTAGTATTGTTTAAAAAGGAAAAAAAGTAATTCTATGAAATGAGATTTGTCTTTGAGTTGACTGCATTTTGTGTGGATTTTCCTCTATATTTTCCTACTTTTTATTTTTTCATGGCTTTGCATCTTTGAGCAGATCATGTATGCAGAGCAGTGGGGTGTGGAATCCTCTGTGCTGCCTACAGTCATTCACAATGGGAGAACTGACACTGTGGATGTGGCACCTACGGATGAGTCGTCATTGCTTCTTTACTATAACACAGAGAAACACCAATGTAATAATCAAAATGGAATAAGAGTTCTGCAGGCTGGTACACCACTTGGTTTAATGGCTTATTTATATTCTAGGTATAGTATATTTTGCACATCCTTAACTGGGAGTGGGTTAAGGCATAGTTGCTAATTCAGGAAAAATTAGTCTCAGTGATAAATCCTAGATACTCAACATTGCATAAATTCTCCTCTCTTGCATCAAGTTTAATATTATTCCATGAACACTTATTTACAGAAATGGCACTTATTTACATGGACATGGCAAAGACAGTCTGATAAGAAATAAGCCAAACTGCTAAGTTTGTTTGTAACTTTTTTTTTTTAATCCTTTAATTTTTTTAAGATTTTGCTCTACTAGTTGCCATGGAATCAAGGCTTTCTATTACTGCCAGCAGTATAACAATTCTTCAGAAAATATAATTTGATAATTCTTATTAATAGAGTCTGGATCTGAAAATGTATAGGTTCTGTTTTACAGATTATTGCCCCAGTCCTTGGCACTGATCAAGATGCATGCTTATTTCAGGGCTTAAATGGGGACAAAGATGTTCTTTAACCTTCAACTAGGGTGAGGGCAGCATAGTTTTGAAGTACCTGAACCACAGTAGTATGAAGGATTGAAACTGCTTGAGAAACTCCATCAGACTTGTGCCACTGTAGAGGGAGCAACTGCCTCTCAGCTACTTCTCCCAGCTCATCCTCACGCTGTGACCCAATTACTTGTCCTGAGTGCTGCTTTTCCTAGTAGTTAATATTTTGCACAAAGTGAACAAATTGGTTTGGAATCAGAGCTTCCATATTCATCAAACCCGAACTTTTATGGTTAGCTGTAAGCCATCAGGGAGACATGACAATTAAACTGTGTTAAGACTTTGGGGGGCGGTGGGGGTGGATGTGCATACATATTAAAATAAAATGCACTCATTTTTAATGTGTGTGTATAATAAGTATATTCTGTTGTTAAAGCAAATACTGCTTTAATTAGAGTTACAGGAAATATTTTCTTGCTTAAAGTACCTACTTTTTACACTGTTATTATGATAAAAATCTTTTGAAACAACATCAAGTGAAATGAAAGGAAAAAAGAAAATTAAATATATTCTTCTGTACTATTTAGAATATAAATTTTGATAATAGAAATGTCAAAGTGATTCTTCACAAAATTGCAAATAGCAAAACTTTTCTTAAAACAAATTATGCTTTCAGTGTTGGCAATCACAATATTTGGTGTGTAAAATTAAAATAAAAAGGAATCAAAGTTTTATAGAGAGCTTGAGAATTTAAGATCCATTAATTATTGACATTTTGAGAATTTTTTTGCTGTTGCTGTACTGTAATGCCAGGAAAAATTGTTCTTGCTTGTCTGAAGTTTTTCTTGTGCTTTACAGAAATGCATTTTTAGAAGGTTATGTACAGCAGTTTCTCTACACATTTCGCTATTTCTGCACACAAGAAGAATTTTTGCAGTTTCTTCTTGATAGAATCAGCAGCACTTTATCCAGGTACATTAATTTCCTGTGAAAAATATTATCAGAGCATAATTTATTTTTCCCCCAATAGCAAATAGCTGTTTCTGAAAAGAGCTACTTAATTAAATTGAACTTTGATGTTTGTTTTTGTAAGACTCTGTTGACAAGCGGGAGTGAAACTAAAGCAAGTGATCTATCTGACAATGTGCTTGCTTCTGTTTTCTTCTGAATCTGTGGCTTACTTTTGCCAGTTGTTCAGTGACGATTTCTAAGTACAATCACAGCTTTGTTTCCTTAGAGCCATGGATTCTAGAGGCTTGAAACATAAGAATTTAAGATAGTACAGTCAATACTAAATAATACTTGTGGTTTTTTCAACACTTATTATTGCATTGGAATTGGATATCAATTTTAGTGAAATAAATGTCTTTTTCTTCTCACCAGTGCAAGCCTGGATCCTTCCACATCACTTACCAAAATATGTAACCGCAGTTTCTACATCCTGCAGGCTTGGATTGAAGACTGCTACAGTGTAGACTTTGCAACAAATACTGATCTTTTGTGTACCCTAAAAGAATTTATTTCTTCCAAGGTAAGTCATAATTTCATTAAAAGCTTTTAAAAAAAAACCAAACAAAACAACAACCCCAAACAAACAAACAAAAAAACCCCAGTTGAAGTTGGTTATGATATATGTAAGACTGTTACAAAAAAACTGTCCTAATTACCCTAAAAGAATTTATTTCTTCCAAGGTAAGTACTTTCCAATTAAAGTAAAATAAAAGAAAAATAATGCTATTGTTGACAGATATGTTCAATATGTCTGGCTTTGGACAGACATGAATCTTACAACTATATTATGCTTTGCTTTTAATTTATGGGGAATTGAGTTCAATATTCTGTTAACCTGTTTCACGTTTACAGGTTGCTCCATTAAATGGCTATGGTGAGCGCTTGTTGTCATTGCTTGAGGATGCTTCTGCTGGGAAAAGTGGCAGTGCTCATCAGTGCTCCAGCATGGACAAATGTGAAGAGGAGGGCGAGGAGGACAGAAAGACATTACATTCTCTATGTAAAAAGCTCTCAGAAGATGTTTCTAGAAAGGCATGTCTTTTCTTCAGACTCCACTATATAGGGCATGTTTCCATATATTATTTTCTGACAAAAACTAGAGTATCCAACTTAGGGTCTACACTCTGATTTAGTAAAATTTATGTACCTGCATTTAAAATTTTCTTTTGAAAGTATCCAAGGCCTAAACAGTTCTATAACTGTGAAAGTCATCTTAAGCCTTAATTGTACCCTGTCAGCTGTTTCAGTAATAATAAATCAGATAATAAAAATTTTGAGAGTATTGAACTCTTCACCCTTGATACTAGCATGTGGCTCATAGTTACTAGGAAACCTTTTCCCCCTTGTCAAACATTAATATTTTTTATTAGGCATATATCTTTGTAAGCCTATAAATATAGTAAAACAGTGGGAGGTAAGGGGTTTCCTGCTAGAACTTCAAAGCTTTTAGCAAAAACTTGTCTGAACTTTTGTCTGTGCTTACTGGTTTATATAGTGTGCTAGTGAAAAGTAACCCCAGAAGCTGGAGCATATGATAGGCTTTTCCTAAAAAAAGATCTCTCTACAGAGTGACCAAAATGACACTTGGAAGTCAAATGTATCGCTAATATGCACGTTGAATTTAGAATCAGACTCTTGATAAAGGTGTAGAATTTAGTGGGGTGTACTGGGGATTCAACCAATAAAGGGCAAGCAGAATAGAGAAAACATAGACTTCTTATTGTCACTATATCATAATGATACTAGAAGAAGGGAAAAGAATGGAAAACCAAATATTTATTTGGAAAGGAATGTCTGATTCTAAGCAACAGAGTACAAGAAAATAGTAAGAGATAGTAAGAAGTAAAATATAAAATACAGAACTTCAGAATATAAGCCATTTTATGGCAGTGAACTTGAATACACAGAAGTTTGTTTTAAATACCGGTTGTTGATTGAGATCTGACAAACTCCTGCTTAAACTCATAGAATGTACATATTATATTAGATTAAAATAGTAATGTTGAATGAACCAATTAGTGTCTGGGGTAGCCTTGACGATTAGCTGAAGAGTTTTGCATCCACAAAGGTGTTTCTCTAACAAAACATTCCAAAAAGTTAAATCAAGGGGAGACGTAATGTTTGCTTTAGAGAAGTTGTGGCTTTACATATGTTTTTTTCTACAGAACTTTAACTGGAAGCTCTCCAAAGGTATGGGACCAGTTGCACAGTATCAGAGAGAGCGACTGTACACTATTTCATCAGTTTTGCCAAAGCCATGCTATAACAGTTTTACAGAAGAATTCCCAGTCTCCTTTGCTAAAGCAGATGAAGTGGGACCGTATCTCTTAATAGAATACAGTGCGCAACAGCTTTGTTGTCAGCTGACATTACTGCAACAGGTACAAAGGTCTAGGTTTACTTGGAAGTACAAATAGTATCTGTCTTCTTACATTATACTGAGCCTCCATTCTCTACCATTTCCCAACCCTGTTTCAAGCTTATTTCATGCTATTTCATAAGACTTTGAATTAAAATAATAAATTTTTCTCTTGAAATCTCTACAGTAAAATTTAGAATGGCTAATTCTATTCTTAGGCTGTGATCCCTCTGATAAATTTGCTGAAGAGAGGGGAGTGGGGGGAACCCTCTGTCATTTTTATCCTCGAGCATTTTAGAAGAACTGCTAGATCTAACAACACATAAAATTTGCTGTTTTTGTTTAGGAAGTATTTCATAAATGTCATCCAGTACACTTTCTAAATTCAAGAGCACTTGGTGTTAAAGACAAAAGTGTTGCTGTCCAAAAGTAAGTTGCTTATTTTAATTGCCCTTCTAGTCTGTTGTTGCACGATACCTTACTGTGTTACTCCCTTAATAAATCCAGGAAGAGAGAAACATTTTAAATACTTAATGTCTTTCAATAGACTAGTTGGTCTGTTTACATAATTTTTTGAATTTCAGGAGATTTTATACCAATGTATGTATATGTACCTATGCACATATGTATATATGGTAGACCACATTTGCAAGGTGATTTCTTTGAAATCTGAAGTGTGTTAGGCCAAAATATTTCTGAAGACTTGTGTTAGGGGGTTGCTTCGGAGGTTTTATATTTGTCGGAAAAAAATTTAGTAGTTTATGAGGCTACTTGATAATGCTTGTGTGTATTTATATAAAATCTCAATGACCATTACAGAATAGATGAGGTTGGAAAAGACCTCAAGATTGTGTAGTCCAACTCCCCTGCCTTGAGCAAGGTCAGCTAGAGCAAATTGCCCAGGATTGTGTGCAGTTGGGTTCTGAATGTGGATGGAGATTCCACAACCTTGCTGTGCAGTGTTCATTTTGTACTGTTTGTTTCATTTTCTTTGAAAATCTAAAGTGAGCATGAATTATTTTTGCCTTTTTTTTCCATTCTCTCCATAGAACTGTTTCTACTGAGACAGTTTCGCTCAAAGCCTGTAATCTGTTTCTGCCAAAGTGCATACAAGACCAATACCTTCTGCAATTACTAAGAAATGCAGACAGTATCAGCACCTGGGTTGCTGCTGAAGTTGTAGCGTGTCACACATCTAAGGTTTGTCACTGTTTTGTTGTATTATTAATTATGAAATGGTTATTTGTTTGTTATTGTGTATGAGTTGCTATGTAGCAAATCTGCAGGAAATACTCTGAAATACACCTGTGAGTGGGCAGTCAACAATTTGGTTTGTTGTCACAAGAAGGACCTGGGATGCTTGGATGTTTTGTAGTAGCAGGTGTCAAAACCTAATAGAATGCCTGAGGAGAATAGATGTCAGACTTTAACAAGGACACACCAGTGACAGAAAAACTTTGTGTTGGATGAAATGTTATTACAGTCAACAATTTTGATAACAAATACAAAAAGAAAATGCATCTCTTTTTCTTCTTTCTAATTTAATTTTATTATGTAGATTATGTAGATTTACTATATATATTAGTATATCTTAATATTTTTTATATATATAGTATATCTTAACTTTTATTTTTTTTTCAGCTTCAGGTGAGCTTGTTATCAAAATTTCTTCTTACAGCAAAGTGCTGCTATGAACAAAGAAATTTTGCTACTGCAATGCAAATCCTAGCAGGCTTGGAAAATCTTATTGTACGACAGTTACCAGTAAGTTTGGGACTCTGTTCTGTAACTATTTTGCTTAACATAATCTTGTTCGAATATGAACATTAATGTTAAGAACAAAAATTTATTTTGTTTTATTGTAAGGCCTGGAAGATTTTACCTGCAAAAGTAACTGAAATAATGGAGGAACTCAAGGCTGTTGAGGTATAGTATAAAGTCTTCAATGTAAAAACACTTTGGGGTTGGATAAAATGCAAGGTATGCTTGAATGGGTGCCTCTGCATGATGAAAGCCCTAATTGTTACTTTGTATTGTGAAGGGGATTTTAATTCAATTTGAAACTGTTAACTCTTAATCTGAGAGTTTACATTAATTTTCATCTCAGTATTTCTGAAAAATGTGTCCTGTGTGACTAAAAATTATGAAAGAAACTTCAAAGCAAGCTAGGACATTAGATATGCTTTTTCTGATGATTTCTGGAGGAGCTTTGTGACTGTAATCTGTTTTGAAAATCTTAAATATTTATTTTATCTCAAGCATTCTTTTACTGATCTATCCAATTTTTAATCATAGAGTGAAGTTCTAAAAAATAATTTTGGCTGTGATTTAGAATAATTAAGAATTATGTATGAAGTATCTTTTGATTAAAGTTACTTTATTTCTGTACTTTAAAATGTTTTCCACCAGATCAGTTTATAGTGTTGTCTTCAACTTCAGTGCCAATAGTTAAAATTCATGACATATAAATACATACTGCTAAACACATGAAGTGGAAAACCTCTTGTAAAACCTGCCCCGATACTTAACATGAGATTTACTCTGTGCATTTTTAAACTAGATGTTTTTAAAAAGTGACAGTTTGTGCTTGATGGAAGGAGAAAGATTCAAAACACTTCCAACAATTCCATCAGCCCATGTTTTGGCTATGCATGTCCAACAACTTGAAACTGGAGGATTCACCATGACAAATGGAGCTCACAAGTGGACTAAACTTAGGTAACTATTTTAATTATATATGTACATCACCTAACTTTTTAAAATAGGATATTGTCTAATGGGGTAATGAGAGCTAATGCAACTTTTCACAGTTAGCACTTTAAATAGTTTCAGTCATTTTGACATCTAACTAAAGGGACACTTCTATAGAAAAGAATGCTTGATGCTTTTGAATTTCCTTTGAAGTTCAGGGGTTGGGGGTTTTTGGTGGTTGTTTTGGGGTTTTTTTATCAGAAGCAAAGCAAACTAATCTTTTTTACCATATTCTCTTTCAAGAAATATTGCAAAAGTTGTGAGCCAAGTTCATGCATTTCAAGAGAATCCGTATACATATACACCAGATTTCAAGCTGCAGTCTTACCTCAGACAAAGAATAACTCATTTCAAAGATGCCGACATTTCTGCCTTAGCAGCTGACAACCGTGCAAACTTCCATCAGATACCAGCAGAAAAACATTCTCGAAAAATTCAGGACACCCTGCGCAGAATGAAGGCAACATTTCAGTAATTATTTACATTCCATTTGTTCTATTCCAAGCGCAGATTGTAAAACTGGATTAAGTTGACTTCATCTCCTGGACCAATTCCCGAAAAAATATTTAAGTGAAGTGACTTAAAATGCTATCTCAAGTTGAAATTATTATATTTCTTAACATGGAATTATAAAATGCTGACTAATGAGATTTGAATCCCTGGCAACTGGATAACAGATCAAAAGGATAAAAGAGAGAGTATAGATGAAAAGGGTGATTATTTTTGTTACTGTTCTTTAGCATAAAAAATAATTAGGCCACAAACAAATATCTAAAAAATCCTGTGGACATAACTTAAAATTACAGCTTCTGTTGCAAAATTGGCCTAGGAAAGTTCAAAGTATAGTTCATTAAATGCTGAATATATTTTTATATAAACATAGTATACTTGTATCCTTTCATACTGTGCATATAATTCAGGGACACAGATCCTCTGCTATCCTTTGACTGTCAATGTGTCTTGCTTTTATGTTGTATATTATGAAAACTATAATTTACTTAAATAATTGGCCATCTTTTTCTTTAAGCATACTAAGAAAGGAGAGGAATGCCATGCTGCAACTTTTTTGTTTTAGTTTTAATGTCATTGAACTAATCTGTTTCCAAATGAAAGTAAGATCTGAATCTGAAGATGACCACTTTGTAGCTCTGCTTCTGCCCTCCTGGCCTTGTGAAAACAGTAAATGTAAAATGTGAAATTGCTTCCCCCCCGTATTTGGCACAAGAATCACTTTGCCAATTTGTGTACATATCTATGCACATTTGATCGTGCCTTTTGCTCCTAAGATTGCTTTTGTAGATTGCAGTGCTCCAGCAGCATTAAATAGAAGATAACTGTATGAAATTTGGATCTGCAACTTGTAAAATTTTGATGCTAACCTATTTATAGAGCTTATACTTACAAGACCTTCTAAATGGCAATGAAATGTGATGCTATTGCTAGGAAGTGTGTTCAGCTACCCAGATTTATGCAAGGCCAAAATGTTAAGCCTACAAATTGGTTGCAAATACAAGTATTTCTACCAGAGGGAACAATGGAAGTATTGGAAGAGAATGGGGAAGAGAACGAAACGGCTAAAATGAGATCTGTCCTGAAAGTGATTTTGCTGGAACTTCCATTAAAAAAAAAAAAAAAGAAAACAAAAGAAAAAAATATTTTGATAGATGTGGAGAGCAGATGGGAACTGTTTTAGTGATGGAGGAAGATGATGATGTAAGAAATGGGAATGTGCACATCGCACATCTCTAGTATTTTGCAAACTGTACTATTGTATTTGACAGAAATGTGTGTGGACATATTAAATTTTAGATTTTGCAATGTTTAGGAGAAAAGCTTCTCCTTTTCTCTTGTTGATAACAGCAATACATGCATTGCAGGCCACCTGCTTCTCATCTTTCTGAGTCAAACACACGGTATGTCCATAATTTCCATGAAATACCTCATTTACTTTTTCATACTGATATGCCAATACCAGACTAACTTTTGTGCTCTTAATTGGTTTAGAAAATGGAGAACTCAGTGCTCAACAGGGGTTTTTTGCATTTGTTCTGCTTTTAAGATGATTTATTTTGTTATTTACAATATTTAGGTTTAGCATTTAATTATTTGTAGTATTCTGACTTATCCTTAAGCAAGTAAAATGTGTTGCTATTTCTCTAAAAATCGACAAATGTAAAAACATTTAATCTTTACCTCCTATCTTTGTATAATACAGTGATTTATGAATGGTAATGATAACCTTATTTTCAGACATACATTTCACATATTTGGTCTATATGCATTTCTTTTAAAGAATTGTTTTATTAGTAGTTATTTGGTTTTTTTCAATTAAAAATTACCATTTACGTTTCAGACATACATTTCACATATTTGGTCTATTGCATTTCTTCTAAAGAATTGTTTTATTAGTAGTTATTTGTTTTTTCTCAATTAAAAATTACCATTTACTTAAAGCCATGCCTTGCCTTTGAAAGACAGTAAAATTTAAACTAACATAAACTTTACTAACATAAAGGACTCCACAAAACTTGCTAATCACATGATCTTAATAAATTCATTTTATTTAATTGCCACTCAGGCTGTTGAAATTGCTTTTGTTGATTTACTTATCATTTATATTTTGCACTCATGATAATTAGCTCATATATTTCTTACAGGTTTATCAGGATTTAAAGCCACTACTACATCTAGAAAATATTATGTTTATTCTATGACAATGATTGGTGCTATACAAGAATTTTAAAATAATCTCAAGTCTTCTGTGTAATGCTTTGGTGTATCAGACCTTATATTGCTATAAATGCATAGCATTGAGTCATGGTACTAATTTGGGGTGTTTCCATCAATCAGAAATTTAAGATTTTTTAATTTAGACACCACCCCACAACAACAACAAAAAATGTAAACAGCTATTAAAAAAAAAAAAATCACTCTTTTACAAGGAAACTGGTTTACTTTTGGCCCTGAACACCAGTGTATGCAGATCTTATGTGACACAGATTTCAGAATAAAGTTATGTCTAACCTGTAACTGTACTGCTTATTTATGACTAACAAGCAGGAAGGGTTGGACTAAAGTTTTCTCTCTTTGTGGGGAATGTCCTTTTAAAAGAAAACAAAGGACAAATCATGTCAAAGAAGCAAGTTCAGTTGTATCTAGTTGACAAAAAATTATTGGCATCAGTAGTTGTATTGCTTAAATGACAGTCTATGCAGCCTGGCCCCACGTTTCCATTCCAATACCAAATTAGAATGTTTGTAGAAAAATGGAGTTTGTTCTTTAAGCCAGAATTGCCACCAGCTGTCCTAGTTCTTCTTCATTTTTTCCCACTTCCCTCATCTTGTTTGTATGTTGTTTATTTTTCAGTGACCCATGGAGTTTCTGAAATGAAATCTGCTCCCTGGGAGCCTTTCCAGTTGCTCTGTGCGTTGGTGCTCTTTTTGTGTCCCTTTGCAAGTGTCTGTCCCTAGCATCCCTGGGGTTTTCAGGCCTCCTGCTAGGGAGCTGGGAACTGTGTCCTAGTTACACTAGCTGCATTTGAAAACAGGTTTCCAGCTCCCATACCTCTAGAGGCCTGCCAGGAAACAGGGTTGAGTTCAGTTGGATCCTATGAACTATTCCATAGAAACCCAAACCAAGAAGCTGGAAAATATTTCATGAATCAACACTGATTCATGATTCTGACAAATTTATTTCCGTGGAAATTTTTCAACCACTTCTAAACTTTGCTTTTATGGTTTTCTACATTCTTCCTTTATGTATCAGATCAGTTTCAGAAGCATTGCTGAGACTCATAACTTCTGTGAGTATTGTATGCAAATTGCAAAGGAATAAATTTTAGGAAATCTGTTTCTAAATAACAAATTAATAAACTAGAGTTTGAAAGGAGAAAAGCTAACAATGATTTTTCAGTGTTAAACATATGATTGATTATTTCAATCCCTTGATATTACAATGAGGGAAGGAATGAAGATAAATTATTTTTCTCCCTCATACTTGCTTAAATACAATCTGAAGCATATCTGCTTCTTTAAATTGCATGTTGTGTTCTGTTTAGAGTTTTTCCTTTTTCTTCTTTCCAGAAAATCTTCTTTCTCAAAATGTGCTTTATAAATAATTATTTTAAAACACATGTTGAGCTTTAGAAGGAATCTCAAAGCATTCAAAATGCAGGTTTGAACAATATTTGAAAACTCAAGCCCCATTAATCAAGTTTGAGTGGTCATCTTTGAGATTTGCCTTACTAACAAGTATTCTTCACCTATAAATATTTTTGTCTTCATTTAGTTATTTAAAAATATGAATACAGTAAGAAATTTTCAGATAGTCATTTTAACTGTCCCCACTAGAATTTGCACCATGGAAGTTTTTTCCCAAGAGATCTTGTAATTATTTTAAGTACCAATAAATGACTAATTTGTGGTAGAAGATTCCACTGAGGTTTTTTATGTGATTTCAGATTCTGATAATACTGTCTAAAATACATTTGAGAATTAACAAATCCACCTCTACAATCTCTGTTTAAAAATTATTGCAGCAAAAGACTTGAAGAACCTTTTTATGTGGCTGCTTATAATCTAGCAATTAGTGACAACAACGCCTGTAGACTAGAAACTTCACCTTGCAGGATCTTCTTCCCTCTCTTTGCAGAGAAAAGCTCCTTAGTTTCTTCTGTTGCAATGTTTGAAGAAGGCTCTTTAGCTATTATGTGAATGTTCTTTGTGAATGACCTGAGAGTGTGCCAGGACAGCTTCAGCCTGACATTATTTCAGTGTGCTTCCTGTTCAGTGATGCTTCAGCGTCTCACATGCAAGTGGAATTAGCAGTTGCCATATTACATCAGGCCATTGTGGTAATCTAGTCTAGGACTTGGTTTTTGCATCACTTCGTTTATTTTTGGTCTAATGTAAATGACGCTTTTGTAACTTGCCTAAAAGGCAGGAGTTGAATATCTGTCTTGTAAATCTGTCCTGTGTCTTAACTGTAAGATTATTTTCTTTCTTGAATCCTTCATTCTGTTACTAGGGTTGGTCTTGTCATTCTGATATTGGCATTATGTAAGTGAAATACATACTGGTTATAGACACTGTGTTTTAAACTGGTAGAACTTAATTGCCATAATGAAATTAAGAGCTTAGAGTACTGGACAATTTGAGTTGCCATTATCAAAGAAACGTAATTTGGAAAACTTGACTTGGACACAGGTGCGCCTGAGCATCAAACTCAGAATTAAAATCTCTGCAAATAAATGCTTGTTTGTGATCATATCTCATAAAGCTTGTAAACAGTAACAGTAGTAAATTATTCACTTAAGTAACAGATACGCAATAAGGTTTTTTGCAAACAAGCTAGGGAAACAAGCCTATAAGAAAACTGCTAAATAGCAGATCCACCTTTGTTTGATAACCACAGAGTGGTTGATAGTGGCTTGTTATGAAAATGCAAGGTTGTGTCCTGTAAGGCTCTGAAAGAGGTCTTCCTGCGTTTGGTATTACTTTATGCCTCCATTGACATGCTCTGGTTTTTGAAGATGACATAAACATCTGGGGCTCTGCAGGTACACTGGAGATTGTTGTCTTGACAACTTGGCAAAATTACATGCAATAAAATAAGGTATGTTACACAGAGACATATGCAAAGTTCCGGGATAGTCCCCTGCACAAATGTAGACTAGGATTACTGTTTTTTTGTGGAAAAGGAAGGATAAAGAATAAAGTCACTTACGCTGGGAAAGCAGTATCTTGACATCCCCTCAATTCTCTGTTTCTTGATGCAAGGAACTGAAAGGGCAAAAGGCTTGACAATAAAAGGCAAAAAAATAACAGGTGACTCCTGAGATAAATATATAGATCCACAGATGTTAGCAAAGTAACTTTTCTCCATGAAGGTAAACTACAAGACAAAGATGGAATACATCTGTTAAAGACCATTGTTGGGAATACAAAATCCCCCAAATTAGTTTATTTGAATAAAATATAATTTACCAAAAGACTGAAACCTAGAGAAAGATGTGGGGAATTGCAATATGTCACCAAACACGTAAGATTGAGTTAGCTGACACATTACTGAATATCTTAGGCTGCATCTAAAATTGCAAGGACTATGTATTTTGAAATGCCACCAAGAGTCCCTCATTTTTTGTTTGTCCAGACCAAGGTTCATATTGCAGTACACTGTGCTTCACATCCCTACCCATGCCACCCCTATGATGATAGCCAGGATGTGCTTTGGTCTGAGCCTGGGGACAGTTTGGATGTACCTTTGGGTGCCTGAGCTAGTGCTGGGAGCATGGGGAATAATACTAGACCCGTAGCACACAAACTTGTTGCAGTGTATTGGAGGGAACAAGCACATGCAGGAAGGAAAGACAAGGGGAAAATACAAAAATGCATGTTAAAAATGTATATAATTGGTTTAGGATCTGAAGACAGGCCTGCATAGTTTTTTTGGTGTTTAAACTGAAAGGGCTAGATGCCATAGTATGGGGTCTGTAACAGAGCATCAGCCAAAAAGAGAGTGTGGAGACTTCATTTGTATAAACAGGCTACTATTTAAGATTTTACTGTGATTAATGGAGAGAAACCAGTTGAAAATCTGAGGGTGGAAAGTGATCAAGGTGAAAGTTACTGTGAGACTATGATTCAAAGGAAAGAAAGGGATAAGAGACGGAGAATAAAAAGTGGGCTTCAATAAACTCAATGAATTAGTACATAAGGTACCAAGGGAAGGAGTTCTAAAGCAAAGAGAAGTTCAGGAGGGCTGAGAATTTTAAAAAGAGATTTCTAAAACAGGCCATATTTTAAGTATGACAGCAATCTTTACTTATACAAAGGAAAGAAAACTAACAGAGCACTGTGGCTACATTAAGGGCTCATTAATGACCTGAAAAAATAAAAAAAGAATACTGAAAGTAGGAACAAGAAGGCTGCATTGACAAGAACAAATATAAAAGAACAGCCCAGCAGGTTAGGAACAAAACTGGATACACAAAATACTATTGCCAACAAGGGAAATGCAAAACAATAAAAATAGATCTTAAATAATTTTCTATTATACAATAGGAGTTCTCTGATTACCAGGCAAGGTGAATAAATATCAGATGGTGCAAAAGCCTGCAGTGCCTGCTATTTCACTCCCTACTCTCTGAATGATGTGTATCATGATCAAAGTTAACCAGGAAGCAGTTTTTTTAGAATGGGAGACTAGCAAGCTATTTAGATGTATTAGAACATTAAATTCTGATCAAATGTGCTCTATAATAATAAGGAGCAAACCTGAAATAATCTTGGAATTATTATCTTTTTAATTGAGGAAGAATGAGTTCACAGAGAACCAGAAAAAAATATTATTAAAAGTGGGCAAGAGCACAGGAATGAGTGGAAAGGCAAGGTAAAGAGAATGACTTGGGGAATCAGCCAGACAAACTTTGACTCCAGAAGGGTTACTGAAAAAGCTGTCAAAAAATCTGCAAGCATAGAGACTAATTTAAAAGGCTAACATGCATTTGTCCATAAAGTAATTCTTAAGTAACCTAATGGTCTCCTTTGTCAGGGTAACTGTCCTGACAGATAAAAACAAAACAGTATGTTAAAGTCAATAACCCCCTTGACAACAAATCTACCTGACCTGATTGTATACTAGGTTGCTAAGATCCAGATGATGGTAATGTAAGGTGGATACACAACTAGTCAACACATCATTTCAAGGGCTAGTTACCAGTGTTTGTTAAATGGTGAAGATAAATTGAGTGGGATGTAGTAGAGGTAGGACTGCCTATATAAAAAGCTGGTGCAGATCCGTCAGGCACAACATTCAGTAAGTGAAAGCTTTGACTTTATCGAAAGTGTAGCATTGCCATGGTGGGAACTCTGGGGCACCGACAGTAATCAAATAGGGACCCAATGCAGTGGAGCCCTGCTTGGGAGTGAAGCTCAAGGGAAAGCACTGCAGGGGTGAGTAATAAAATCTGCACTGTTTAATATATATCATACATATGCAATGTACTGTTTTGCTCATTAGTGAACTCTTGTAATGCAGATGCTGTTGTCCGAATTCCAAGATTTGCAGCTGGCCTTCACCTTGGCATTTGTGCGGGAGTATGTGCAGATAGGGGGGAAGCAAACTTTCCTGGCTTACTCTGATAAGGAGCTACAACGTGCCTGGGATTCTGCGTACTTGGATGGGAAGAAGACAACTATTCCAGGTTACAGTAACAACAAGATAAGGCGTGCTTGGGACTCTACATACTCTGATGAGGGAGGTGAACTATCCTGTGTTAGCACAACAAAGTCTTCTCACGCCTTACATTGTGTTATTACAGGTGGAGCCTGGTTCCAATTGTGCCTAGGATTTTTACTAATGAAATACAGGGTGGGATGGAAAGCATACTTACACAACATACAAGACTGGAACTCAATACATCATGATGATGGCTTAAATTTAAGTCTTACATTTCTGAAGGATAAATATGAAATTGAAAATAACTGCAGAACTTCAGATAAAAAATCTCTGGGGACCATAATGAATCACAAACTGAAAATGAATCCATGTGTACAGTTTTCAAAAAGGAAACTAAAAAAAAAAAGGGAAGACCTGAGGTGTCCTGTAGGAGAGCCGTATATGACAGAAGGTAATTATTTTGCTCTGTTTGTCACTAGTGAAGCACAAGCAGGAATACTTTACCATTTAGGCACTGCACTTAAAATATATATGAGCAAAATGAAAGAGAATAGAGGACTGTAATAAAAATAGGTTTAGAAAATTTAAACAGAAAAAGACTGAAAGAATTGGACTTACATAGACAAGGTTAGATTGAGCTGGACTCTGTGTGTGAAATGTTGCTGTTAAAGTTGTAGTACAGAATGAGTTTTGTCCATGCTCTGTGAAGCTTAAGTCAAGCAGTATTAATTTTGAAGCAAGGGTGATTCTGTTTCAGTTTTTACATTGGAAAGATCCATGTGGAGCACTGGAATAGGTTACTCACCTGTAACACACCTGTAGGATCCTCTTTCCTGTAAAGTTGTAAGAACAGATCAGATAAAACTGTTGTAAGCACCGAGGCCCACTTGGTCCTGTCCCTGGGAAGGGAGAGGGACTCAGCAGTGATCTTTAGTCCCTCTATGTTCTCAATAAAGTAGGTTGGACACCAATTCAAATATTTACCTACAAGTGGGGAATGCTATTAATTCAGTTATTAATTTCATTGTATTCCACTCACTTTAATTTTCAAGGTTTTATTTACATTTTTCCTCTGATACATAGCAAAAGACGAGGTGTTGCCAGGGTGTGCATTACTAGAATTTATGTGGAAGATGTTATAGAGGGATTCTATTATATGACTGAATTTCCATTATATACATATGCTAATACGGTGGAAAAATGACTTCGTTCTAAAAGCAGCAGAGGGGTAAAAGCCCACCATGCACATCCATGTGTTGGGGGAGGGTGGAAAGCAAGTCTTGCCAGTTGTCTCAGCTGCCAAGGATTGAGTCACCATTCCTGGAGGTATTCAAAAGTCCTGGAGATGTGGCACTTAAGAACACGGTTTAGTGGTGGTCTTGGCAGTGCTAGGGTTACGGTTGGACTCGATAATCTTAAAAGTCTTTTCCAACCTAAATGATGCTATGATTCTATCACTGCCTCAGCTAAACTTAGGCAACTTTTTTCCTTCCTTTGTGTAGCAGTTTCCTGGATGTGAAGTCTTAATATAACCAGGAGATGGCACAAGAGACCCTTGCAAGCCTTTTACATGTACGTGCTGCACTGTGAGTAAAGGTATCGTGAAAACCGGTCGGCCTTCCAGGTGTCTGCCTAAAATCTGCCCGTTAGAAACAGCTAAACACGAAATGGCAGAGCTTTTTTATATTCCATTTTTAAAACCAACATGTGTTTACATTCAGCTGCTCCCTTTAGTCTCTTCAGAAATGCATGCACACACAATTTAATAAATTTAAATCTTAATTACCTTCTCTC
This sequence comes from Antrostomus carolinensis, assembly GCF_000700745.2. Lineage (NCBI taxonomy): Eukaryota > Metazoa > Chordata > Aves > Caprimulgiformes > Caprimulgidae > Antrostomus > Antrostomus carolinensis. Next base: position 6,387 of record NW_010328128.1, on the reverse strand, counting down.
AATGTGTAATGCACTCATTTGTGTAAAACCTGTCAAAGGAAGTGCACTGCATTACTTGGAGGAAACATAGACCTTGAATTACGCATTACAGGGCCACCGTTAAGCATCTTGCCTGGCTGCATTTCTGTCCTCACCTGCTATACCCCAGCTTTTCCCTTATCAGTAACCTGAGAAGGGAGGTCAGGACATGTCTGTGTTCCTGCTTTTTAGGATGCAGTGCAGGTAGCTGGACAGCATCATCTGTGCTCTGTTGCTACAGTTCTGAATCCTGACGAAGTTATTCTCTTCCTCAGCTGGTAGTAACGTTTGCAGGATACTTGATAGAAGTGACTGGAAGAAAGAAAATAGGAAGAAATGGTGTATAGTGAGAAATACTCAGAGGGGAAGAAATAACTAGAAACATGAAATAGAGAAGAGCCTTGAAGTAAGGAAAAAAAAAAAGTAACATTTCTATTTAATTTGAACAGACTGGTTTTGGAGCAGTACAAAGATCTGATTTATATTAGGTGTAAGTTAAGGGAAGGAAAAAGCAGTAAAATATTTTCACTACTGGGAGCAATGCATTTCAAAGCAGCATTGTATGGCATAGAGCAGGATGGGCACAGGGGATGATAGATGACCCGGGGCTGCCAGCTGTGATAGCACATTCTCCTGCTGGCTCATCATGCTCAAATGCTAACTCTAAAATCAAGGGGAAAGATGGTTCATTCTTTTTAGCTGAAAGTGAAAAGTTACTTTCAAGAATAATAAGTGCTTTAGTCATAGCATGGTGAAATTTCTTTAGAAGATATGTGTGGGAAACAAAAAGTAAAAATAACAGAACTTTCCTGATTTAATGCGTTCTTAGTTTTGTATTTAATAGGTTGTAAAATGTAACTTTAGAAGTAACCATCTTGAAAAAAATGTATCCTTTGGCAAAGACAGACAAAGAAAAAGGCCTTGACCTAAAATGTGAAGTAAGCTTCTTTGTTAGGTTTTGAAAATATTTCAGTGTGTCTAATTGTGACATTTTGCGGTCTTGATCAAATTGTTAGTCTGAATGATTTGAACAATTACTAAAACCAGTGAGATTTATCTGAATTGCATATGCACGTTATTCTCTATGGGTGCATCTCATAACCCTAGATAATTCATATTTATAACACAACCCAGATCCTAAAGTATATTTATGCACCTAACAATCCCTATAGACTTTGGAAAATAAAACCATTTCTAAAGCCCCTTTTCATGCTGCTTCCTTTCAGCTAATAGTTTTACAGGTCTAATTACTAGTCTAGACAGAATTAAACCAACTTCTGAGCAGTTTTGTTTGAGCAATGTCCATAGCGATCTCGCTCAATGACAGTATGACAGCAGTGAGTGCTGAAGAAGGATTTACATAGTTTGTCTAACAAAAATTTTAAAATAAATAAATAAATAAAAGAAGAATCTGCTGGTAAGCTTTGCTTCTGTAGCAGCAGCGGTACATGTTTTAAATGTGGTCCTGATTCATATTGACTTTGACTTACTTTTTTAATCTTGAATTTGCGTAAGGAACTGTTAAAAATGTAACACATAAGAGTGTTTTATTTCTTAATATTTAAAGCATCTCTGCAGAATATGCATCTTTTAAAAACATTTCAGTGACTGCTTAGCTGCTGGTAACAGCCTCATGATAAGGAGCCATGGGAGCTCTTGGCATTTCGAGTGCTGTGTTGATTTAGATCAATTCCAAGCATGATGAGACATTTAATTTTCATCTATGCATTGTCACTGTGATTATTCCAGGCCCTCCTGCTATTTCTGCACATATGGCCTTTTCATTCCTCATGGAAAAGTACCTCTTATTCTGTCAAAGAGGAAACGTTATAATAATTGATAATAAAGAGATTGGTTAGAGGCCACTTGTAATGCTTTTAAATCCTAAGAAGTGATTTCTCAGAAATTGTGATGGTTGGATAAGCATGCCAGGGCAAAGACCTTATAAACTGTATAGAGATGCCGGCAGCACTTGCTCTGCTGGGCAGACCTTCACAGGAAATGTGCATGTCCACAGATGAACACGCATCCTCCTGCATATCAGAAGCTGCCTTTTTTACTCTTTGAATTGCATCACCTCCTAGCTACTCCCAGGGACACATTCACTCTACTCTAGTCTCACAGGACCCTCCACTGTTAGAAGAAAGGGTCACCTGCTGTTACAAAATGACAGTCCCCTCCTTTGGTCTTCTGTAGCCCCACTGCAGCAAGGCCAAATGGTGGCAATTTTCTCCAGTACCTGTAGGGAACCCGAGGTACTTGGCAGCCCTCAGCTACTCTGTCTTCAGTTCCTTCAAAACTTTAGTAGAAAGGGGATATCTGAGTGCAATCCTGCCCTCTGCAGGGCTCTGAGCTGCCTTAGTAGGGCAGAGCTGGCCTTTGGGCTGGAAGATGTGGAGCAGCAATTAGCTTTCAAAGGCTGGGCTGTTATCCTAAAATACATCTGTTATCAACTGTCTAGTAGGCATCCAAACAGGACTAGCTAGTTCTGTAGAACCTCCTCAGCCTGAGGTCGGTGTTGTGTGGAGCTGCTTTGCACAGAAGCACCATTATCTTGATCCCATCCTACCTGTCCCAGTCAGACATCTATAAAACCACTTGACCTCTCTGAAAGCAGTTGCTGCTCCCAAGAAACATAGGGGTCAGTGTCAAGTGACAAATCTCAACTCATTTTAATTTCCTATATGATAAAGTTTTTCCTTCTACATTGCCTCCCACAGAATGGCCTGGCCTGGGCTGGCATTTGACATTACTGTCCTCAGTGTCCTTTGGTCTTCAGGAAGCTGATGGTCCTTATTTTCATGGGGAGGCAACTGTTTATAGTACAAACATCTGCATAAAGTATTGTCATTATCTTCAGTAAATGGATCTTCAGACCAGTGGCACTCCTGTAGGTATGTCTGAGCTCTTTATCTCTACCTCCTTTTAGCAGCAGAGTGAAAGGTCCTGTCTGTCCCTGCTCTACTCTCTGACAAATTCCTGAGGACTTTAGCATGATCAGGTTTTCAGCCCATCGGCAATATCACTTGATTTTAAACATGGTATTTCTGAATCACAATTTAGCAGGAGGTTTTCAAACAAACAGCTAATGAATAATACATAGAAATAGAAAGAAGACAGCTTAAGAATTTTACATAAAATTAAACTAGCAGCTGTTAAATATTGTAGCAGTCATTACATCCAGAAGTCGTCTGCCATCTATCCAGGATACTCACACATTTTATGTTTAATGGAAATGAGATTGGGTTTAACCTTGTCACAACGTGATCAGTTTGTGTCTCTGAGAGCTCAACATTTGACACCATCTTTCGGCTGTGACATTTGCCTCAATACAATGCAATTAATAAACCAGCAGTGTATAAAGATGTAATGTGCAGCTCAGATGGTAAAAATGTCTTAAAATCTGTAAAGAAACTGTGTGACAGATGCATCAGTGAATGCTAAAACCTGAGAATTTCTATTTTTTAGAGCACCATCATATGTCATGTATTCTTTTTGTCCTATCCAGCAGCTTGCAAAATGCCTTTACTCATTAATAAAGAACATAAAATAAAACTGGAAAAAATAATGTCATATAGACTGTTGTATAGTCTTAAAAAATATTTGTATATAGATATATAAGTATATATGCTATAGATAAGCATCTAAGTAGCATATAAGTATATTATTTATATTTATATATAATATTATGTAGGGACTAAGAATGGGAATAATTCTGGGCACAAGGGACATATTTATCTCCTTGGGATGGGATCTTGCCCCATCTGTGATGCAGAATGCTGTTAAAGCAGTCAGACTGATTTAAATTGAGAAGGAAGCTTGCAGGAAAGTTACACTTCCTTTTTCTGATGTTCATGAGAATTTAGTCCTTGAGAATGGCATTTTGCCTGACTTCAACAGAGCTGGAGGCTTGGCAAGATTCTGCAGGCAGGAATGGCACTGGTATTCCCAGTTCTGACTGGAGAGGCTGCTGCCAGGCCACATGTTAAATATAGCTGACTCAAGGGACTTGTCATTTAACTCGGTTAACAGAGCAGATTTTTGTATTGCTCCTCTGCATCCCCTGCCTGCTTGGTCTGCTCTATGAAATATGTTGGCACCAGAACTGGCTAATATATAAGTACCCAGAAATTCTGGTGATTTGAAATATTTCCTCAGGTTTGTTGTTGGGGTAGTATTCACATTTATCTAATGAAAATTATAGTTAAGAACCTGTGCTTATTCAGGGTGGGGTGAGGGAGATAAGTATTTTTTTTTTAAAAAACAGCATTTTAAAATTACAGGAAATTTTAAGCCAATCTTGTACAATTTGTTCAAGTAAACTTTCTAAATTTTCCAGTGTTAATCAGAAAATGCTTGGGAAGGATAAATGAATGAAGTTTTAACTCATTAGATATCACTTTCATACAGTGAAAAAAACCCCAAACCAACCCAAACCAAACGTATATGTCCTGCAGGGCTCTGTCTATGCTGGAGATGTTTGTAACTTTAGGTAGGTAACAGATGTACAGGAGGCTATAATACTTGAATTTCTGTTTAGACTTTTTTAATGCCAATTCCCTTAGTTTCCTGCAGGAAACTTCTATAGTGGGTTCAGGCTGCAGTGTTGATCCCTACCTACACAGGCTAGAAATGAAGGGTTTCAGGAGGACTGTGGTCACACCTGGTTGTAGCAGCACCCGCAGATTCCAGATTGGTTATTAACCATGTTTAAATAAAGGTGGCAATATTGTTTGTATTTCAGTTGGTCAGAGACAATTAAACTCTTGAACAGTGACATCATGGGTAGAGCAGAGGAGGACTTAAACTGTGCTATGAGAATGAACAAGCAAGGAGAGACAGAGTTTAGAAGGGGCTTAAAATTCAAACTTGAGCATCATTCAATTAAACAATTTTCTAGTAAGCAGAAAATTGTTTGATTTTGTGGATAGATATAGCAACCATATTTTGAGAGGACAGGAAGTTGAAATGCTGGCTTTAGGAAAAGATAGATGAAGAGGGTTTGAATAAAACCTTTTACTGGAACAATATAAATAAAAAGATATATCTTTATAAGATTAAAATTGAATGAGTTGAAAAAATTATATATAAACTAAGTAGGAAGGAGTTCAGTCTTCAAGCATCTGTCTCACTGAGTGTAAGAAATAGATAGAAGTGTGGTTACATTAACTGTCATCACAGAGAAAGTGAATGCTGAGAAATCCAACAGGACAGGGAGAACAACAGAGCAAGTCACAGGGTAAATGAAGAGTAGAGCCCTGGGTTTATGTACAGGTGGTAGAGGGTGAATGTAAAGCTGAAAACAGGAACAAGGACAGAAAAACAGATATGCAATCATGATTTCTGGAGGCAGACTGTCGCCAGACAGGAGTGTGATCTGAATTATCAGTGGTGCAGTGTTCCCACTCTGTTCTTTCATGGGAGGGAAGGATGGTGAGGAGAGGGAAATGCACGATCACCCTACAGTGCAAAACTGCTTGTAAAGCACCAGGAATCCTTTGTCAATTTACTACAGAGGCATTACTGCAGCAGGCAAGCTTTCCTGGTGCACACAAAACCCAAGGATAGATGGGAACACTTCTGAAAGCCATGCATAAGGTAGTAAGAGGAAAGACAAGGAGAGTAAGATAGCAGAAAAACCTGTGTGACCTGCACAGCTGCAAGAGATCTGGGAGGGAAGATATGACATGAATTTTGAAATCTCAGCAGACTGTTAATTGTAAGGCAACAATTTTCTTTTTTTGGATTCTTTAGTCCAGAAAACATACTTTATATAAGGAGCCAGGAGCCGGCCGATTGCTACAGCCCAACAGCCTTCAACCTTCTCCTCCAAACCCCTCGTCATCCTATGCCTGGTGCTTATAACCTGATGCTGCAGACCCAGGAGAATGCGATGAGTGAGTTTATCCACTTGAAGGCCTCAGGCTGTCTCGGGAACACAGTGCCCAGCTCAGAGAGGAGCAGGCTTGAGAAGATCCCTTTAGACAGTGGATCTTCCACTTAAAAAGGAATGAAGAAGCCATTTCTAGCAGCGTCCCCTCTCCCGTCAGTGTCCGGAGGTGCCGGTCCCTGTGCGCGCGCCCGGGGGTGCATTCCCCAGCGCCGTTTGAGGCCGCTCAGCTCTATAAATGCCATTTGCATCGGGATAGGATGTAACAGGAGCTGTAAATCACTGATGGCGGAGTGAACTCCTCCGGGGGCAGACACGGCGGAGCCGAGCCTCCGCGAGCTGTGGCAATGTGTGAACGGTATCTTTTGTTGGGGGGAGGACTGATGGCAATTAGATGATACTTATCTGGCCCTTTGATGTGTATTTACACAAACAACGCTTTCCTCCAGGACTTGCGGTATAAAGGAGGAGTCGTGCTC
>NW_010328127.1:0-2811 GCF_000700745.2 Antrostomus carolinensis | reverse complement strand
TTTCTCCTACTCCATCAGGTGAACTGGGTGTGGGTCTTTGTTTTTCCTCTGGCAACGAAGCTCTCTCTGTGTCTGTCTGCCCTTTTGTTAGGCCACTGGTCGTCTTTTGTTCAGGTCAACAGTCTCTCCTCCAGGTACCACACCTACTTCTTTTCAGGACAGTCCTTCCCCTCACAAATATGGATTCTCAGAGGCGTTTCTCTAGTGCTCATTGGCTCAGCCTGTGCTGGGGGGATTCTCCTTGGAGCCAGGGGAGCTTTCATGAAACTTCTTACAAGGTGGCCCCTTCCCCCACTACCAAAAAAATGTGTGTGTTTGTGTGTCCCCACCAAACTAAACATAATGGGACAAGGTCAGGATGAACAACTTGCTGCTGCTTTCCCTTGTCCCTGAACATTCAGGATGTCTGCTTACCTGGAGGGTCTGTATGAAGAGCCATGTTGTTCCTCATCACAGCAAGAGCCACAAATCAGGAGGTTTTGAATCCAGGAACCCCCAGAGAGGCCATTGTGGCTCACATGGGGGAAAAAAGTTTGAAGAGAGAGTTAGATTGCTAACAACAACATCTCAGGACAAAGGAGGAACTTTTCAGCAAAGCTCTGAGTGGAGGAACTTCCTCAAGTTCCCAAACACTGAGAGGATTGGACAGCACCTTGCTACGGATCCACTCAGTACCAGAACTGGGTAATATCACTGGTAACCAGGCAGGAAAGGGTTCAATTTCTGCCTTTCACTAGAATCTTTTTGGAGGAAGGCACAATTAGAGTTTCATCAGCAGCTATCACAAATGAGTGCTACCAGAGCAGAAGAGTCAACAAAGCAGCTCAGACACTGCTGTGCAACTCCCACAGCTCCATCCTTGGGGTGTTATCTCTAGGCTGGTTCCTTCCTGGGACCCAGGGGTGCTCTCAGAGGACTGTAAATACAGCCTAGCCTTAGCAGAGCAAGCTTAAAGCATCTTTGAGCATTGTGTTTAATCACCCATCAACATGGGCAAACAGTGGCACCACGAAGCTGGTCCTGTCACAAAATCTAAAGTCAGCCAGGCCAAGTCACGTGTTACTCTCTGACAGAAGGACAAGCTCTCCCCTTTTCTTCATCTACTGGGAAACATAAAGAAAAATTTGAAAGGCATGGTAAGAAGCAGTTTTTGCATCTCCTTTGGTTTTGTTTTCAGTGAAGGGTTCAGGAAAAAAAAACAACATGGAAGTTGAGGTAGAAAGAATGTAATATCTCAGCGAGTGGTTTGCTCAGTGTTGTTTATCGGAAGGAATGTGTTACATATTGTACCTCACTGAATTGGAAAGTTACTGCTGTGAAACAAAGAAATACCAAATCTTTACTTTGGAATAAAGACAAATGTGTTTCATTTTGGGTTACCAAGATATCACTGAAAAAAAAAGGCCAGCACTTCCTCATCATTGCGTTCTCATTCCTACATCTAAGGCACTGCAGGACGCTGACTGCCTTGTGCATCTAGGATTCACACTGGGACATTTAAGGACATCAAAGGGCATCCACTGATACAGTGAGAAGACTCCACAGCATCAGAGAATCACAGAATGGTTTGGGTTGGAAGGGACCTTAAAGCTCATCCAGTTCCAACCCCCCTGCCAGCAGCAGGGACACCTTCCACTAGACCAGGTTGCTCAAAGTCTCATCCAGCCTGGCCTTCAACACTTCCAGGGAGGAGCAGCCACAGCTTCTCTGAGCAACTTGGGCCACTGTCTCACCACCCTCCGGGTGAAAAATTTCCTCTTAATATCTCACCTAAATCTCCCCTCTTTTAGTTTAAAACCATTTCCCCCTATCCTGTCACTCTCTGCCCACGTAAAGAGTCGCTCTCCCTCCTGTTTAGAAGCTCCCTTCAAGTACTGGAGGGATGCAATGAGGTGTCCCCAGAGCATTCTCTTCTCCAAGCCCAACAATCTGTCAGATGGAGGAATTGCACATTATCCACAGGTTAACAAGAATTTATCTGCCTTACTCTTCTTCCTTTTGGGAAGTCAAGCTTATGCCCAGCATGGATAATTCTTTATCTGCCCAGAAGACATTCTGTTGAGTTTCAAGTAGAAGGGACAAATTGATCTCCTGGTAATATATTCAAAAGGGTGCTGGATTTTCTGGGGATGCTCTGGACTCCAGAACAAAGGCCCACGAACTGTAGACACCGTTGCTGATAAAAGCCCTCATTGAAAAAGCTGTCCAAATCAGAAAGAGATGCCACTGCTGGGAAATATATCTTCAGGGCTCTCAGAAGGAGAGATGGAAAAGATTTCCAAATGTCCAGCCCCATGGGGAGAGTTTTTCTGTAACACCGTCTCCAATTCTGAACTATGTGGACAAATCAGGTTTGTGTTATCAGCCATCAGGCAGATGAGAGTCATCTTGGAGGATGTAAGATTTGATTTCTTGCTTTGTACCACTCCCACCCCGTTCCTTGCCTTTCTTAGGAGTCCTATTTCCTGGCCAGATCCAGAGGATCTGAGGATAAAAACCTCAGGATCAGAAGGGAACAAGGACAGATTCACTTCAAAAGCAGAACTGCGTGGAGCTCTTCCTCCTCCACCCACTAGAAAGGGTGAAGTGAAGGAACAGAAAGACGTAGAGGGCATGGGTGAGAAGGCTCCATGTGGAGATGGTCTGGACCTAAAGCACTGGGCTGAATCATCCACAGAGGAGGCATTTCAGAGCACTGCTCCTACCAGGTGAAGGCTGGGCATTGCTGTATGGATGCTGCCAACGAGGTAGTACCCTACCGGCATAAGACTGATTCTCTGCTATAGCCCGTGGAGAGAGGAGCCCACGCCG
>NW_010328126.1:1946-8325 GCF_000700745.2 Antrostomus carolinensis | reverse complement strand
GTGAACGAAGCTTTCGAGGCGTTGAAACGGAGCACCCTGCTCAACCCCAACCAGCGGCTGCCCAAGGTGGAGATCCTGCGCAGCGCCATCCAGTACATCGAGAGGCTGCAGAGCTTGCTCAGCACCCTCAACCAGCAGGAACGGGAGCAGAGGGACCTGCGCTTCCGCCCCGCTGCTCCCCAGCCCGGGGTAAGTGCCTCTGTGCATCCCCTGGGGTCCCCAAACCTGCCCTGGGGATGAGAGTGGGGGTGATGCCCTATGGGGTGATGTTCTATGGGGTGATGGTCTACAGGGGTGATGGTCTATAGGGGTGATGCCCTCTGGGGCTGTTGCTCTATGGGGGTGATGGACTATGGGGTGATGGTCTATGGGTTGATGCCCTATGGGGGTGACGTTCTATGGATGTGACACCCAATGGAGTGTTGCTCTAAGGGGGTGATGCCCAATTGGAGTGTTGCCCTATGAAGCTGATGGTCTATGGGGGTGATGCCCAATTGTGTTGTTGCCCTATGAAGGTGATGGTCTGTGGGGTTGATGCCCAATGAGAGTGTTGGCTTATGGGGTTGTTGCCCCAGGGGGTTGATACCATATGGGGGTGTTGCTCTACGGGGTTGTTGCTTTATGGGGGTGATGATGGTCTATAGGGGTGATGGTCTATGAGGGTGATACCCTATGGGGTTGATGCCCTGTGGAGATGTTGCTCTAGGGGGATGTTGCTCTATGGGGATGTTGCCCTATGGGTGTATTGCCCTATGGGGGTGATGATCTGGGGGGTGTTGCTCCGTGGGGATGTTACCCTATGAAGGTGATGGTCTATGGGGTTGATGCCCTATGGGGTGTTGCTCTATGGGGGTGATGATCTGTGGGGCTGACCCCAGGCAAAGGCATCGCAGGCAGCTCTGGGGCACTGGGTCCTGCTGGTGGGAGCAGGATCACCAGCCTGGGGGCAAGGCAGATGCTGCTGCCATGGCTTGGAAAACGTGTCTACCATGAAGGCTTAGGGCAGTTACGATCCAGCCCCAGCTGAGCTCCCAGATCCCGGGATGAAGGGACATTGGTGGCCTTTCCCTTCCTATACATCTATATATTTATGTGTGGATGTAGTGGGGGCTGCGTGGTCCAGTGCTGGACGCTGCATTGAATGTGGCACGTGTGTCCGGGCTTGAGAGGGACAATAAAGGCAAAACCAAGATTTAAAAAAATGGAAAATAAAATTAAAAAAAAATTAAATTTAAAAAAGAAGATATAAAATTAAATGAAATTAAATGAAATGAAATTAATAAAAATACAAAATAAAATTAAATCCCCCTGCTCACACACACACTCCTGATTTCTCCCCACAGTGCCTCTGACCAAACACCATCATGGGGTGGGGGGGTCACATAGTTGCTGCTGCCACGACACGCTGGGGAACGGGGGCTTTTTCTGACAGTCCTTGTGGCACAGGGGACAGAGCAGGGGACAGGGTGGGGGTCAGTGTGGGGTCACCTCTGGTTTCTCAGACCACCGGTGCAGATTCCAGAGCCAGGTGGGAATGGTCACAGTGGTTGTGTCTTGGAACAGCACCGAGCAGAGATGCTGTGTGCTGGGTCCTGTCACACCCCAAGATTTTGGTGTTTTTAACCACATTTTGGGGAGATATTTTTATCTGCCCTCTGCTTCCTGTGAGGATGTCTGGGGCAGGAACTTCCCTGGAGCTCTGAGGTTTTGTACATTAAAATGTATAGGTAGGTATAGCTATCAGTATAGAGGATATAGATAGATGTAGATGTACATATAGATATTGATGATATAGAGAGAGATAATACAGATATAGGTGATGTAGATGTAGATGTAGATGTAGATGTAGATGTAGATGTAGATGTAGATGTAGATGTAGATGTATGTATAGGTATAGGTATCAATATAGATATAAATTACATAGATAGATGTAGATCATAGAATCATAGAATCATAGAATGGTTTGGGTTGGAAGGGACCTTAAAGCTCATCCAGTCCCAACCCCCCTGCCATCAGCAGGGACACCTTCCACTAGACCAGGTTGCTCAAAGCCTCATCCAACCTAGATGTAGATGTAGAAGTAGGTATAGATGATGATATGGATATGGATATGGATATGGATATGGATATGGATATGGATATGGATATGGATATGGAAAGATTGATAAGAAGCACAGAAAAGTGGGATTCACAGAGATCCATCTCCTTCCAGACTAAGGGATTTAAGGACCAACCCAGCAGGTACCCAGGGAACCCCACATTTAGAGCTGAATAAAGGACTGAAAAAGCCTTTAGGGTTCATCCTGTATATTCTTGGGACTTCTCGGTGTAAATCCAATGTCTCCCCTTGGGTTTGATTGAGGTGGATTTGTTGGCTGCCCCTGCAAATGTGCCCCAAACTACACTGAGCAGTTCCCATGTCACTGCTGCTCTGAGCTGTTCTTTCTGCCAGTCATAGCCAGGGGCTCATCTATTGAGTGCAAAATCCAATATTTTGGTGAAAAAAACCCCACATCTGTAAGAATTTTCCACTTTAGTGGGAAATAAATCCAAGTGTTAATTAATTAGCATCTGCTGCCACGAGCTTCTAGATCCAAAATGCCATTTCTAGGCTGCTACAAGTAGTTGGGTCCTGGGGTTGCTCCTATAAATCATATTTTGGGTTTAACCCGGGACGACATCCACTTTCAGATAAAGAAACACACACAAAAAAGTTAATTCAGAGCTTTTCTCAGTAACACTCTCATTTTTCAGGCTGTCAGCTCTTTTCTCTGAAATAACTGTTCAGCTCCAAATCCACAAATCAAACTGCCAAAAGATCCTCCCCAGAAATCCCCTTGGGATGGCCTGAGGGTGTCCAGCCCGTTTGTCATTTTTTATGAGCCTGATTAGGTGTTTTTCAGCAAGAAGTTGTTTTGCCCAAGGACATTTGTCTGTCTCCAGCCCTTCCTCATAATCTGTGGGTAAAGAGACACTTTTTTTACCGGTGGTGAGCAGATGGTTCAATTTCTCACAGAATCCCAGAATGGCCTGGATTGGAAAAGCCCTTTAAGCTCATGGAGTCCAACCATGAACCCAACACTGACCAGTCCCCGACTAACCCGTGTCCCTCAGCACTATGTCTACACGACTCTCCAATCCCTCCAGGGATGGGGACTCCACCACTGCCCTGGGCAACCCCTTCCAATGCCTCAGAACCCTTTCAGCAAAGCAATTCTTCCTCACATCCCATCTCAACTGCCCTGGCCACAACTGGAGCCCATTTCCTCTTGTCCTGTCCCTTGGTCCTTGGGAGAAGAGACCCACCCCCACCTCTCTCCACCCTCCTTTCAGGGACTTGGACAGAGCCAGAAGGTCTCCCCTCAGCCTCCTTTTCTCCTGTGTCCAGAGCCCAAAAAGGCTTTATTTCAGTCTTTATGGTAAATGAAGCATCTGACCCCGATGGGTCCTGGGGATCCCAAGTGCTGTTGGCTCCTCCAGCTGCTTTGCAGGTAGAGAGGGACGTGCCTATCTCCTCAGGGTGTTGTGCTGTGGTGGTTGGGCACCCCAGGGTGTTTTTGGGTGCCTGTTGGGTTTGTCTGGGCTGGAGGAGACGAGACCCAGTTTTGGCATCTTGATTCCTTGCAGGCGACCAGCGAGTGTGGGTCCGGCAGCTCGTCCTGCAGCCCTGAGTGGAGCAGCCAACTGGAGTTCGGCACCAACCCTGCTGGTAAGGTCCTCCCCACCTCACCCCAGTGTCCTGAACCCTCGCTTGGCTCTGGGGGTGACAGCATCTGGGGACACCACAGCCCTTGGGCAGAGCATCACTGGGCCAAACCCCCTCAAGCAGGAGATCCTGGGAGCAGAGGACAAAAGGAGCCTTGTCCTTCTCTCCCCACCCCGCTCATAAATCTCCCTCCAGGCTCATAAATCCTCCGGCACCTCCTTGGCTCGATGCTCAGTGAGCTCAGGTGTCTCCCACTGCCTGACTCCCCGAGACGCCAGCTCTTAGGAGCTGAGAAACCAAATTGCAGCAGCCCAGAGCCCTGGCACCTTGGTCCCCATCCGTCACCATCCCTTGAGTGGCTTTGCCTGTTGTGGTGCCGAGCGTTGCTGCCCCAGGCTCCTTTCCCTCCCCACACCCCATCTGCAGCTGCTGCTTTTTTTTTCCATTATTGCAGTTTTCCTCCCCCTGCCAAACCCACCTGTTTTTTTTCCCCAGAAGGCAGAAACTTAAATCTCATTTTCCAACAGGGAATAAAACCTAAAAAGTGTCCCAAAGTGTCACTTCATGTTGCCCTCTCCAGGGGAAGGTCTCATCCCCTCAGGGTGGGAGCTGGGTGTGGGTCCCCAGGTCACTCTGGCCATGTGGGGGGTGGTGGGGTCCTCCCTGCATGGAGCCAGGAGCTGTCCCCAGCACATGGTCCCTGTCCCCAACACATGGTCCCTGTCTCCAGCACACAGTCCCTGTCCCTATGATATGGTCCCCGTCCCCAGCACATGGTCCCTGTCCCCAGCACATGATCCCCATCCCCAGCACACGGTCCCTGTCCCCAGCACTTGGTCCCTGTCCCCAGAACATGGTCCCTGTCCCCAGTACACGGTCCCTGTCCCTATGACATGGTCCCCGTCCCCTGCACATGGTCCCCATCCCCATCACACAGTTCCTGTCCCTATGACATGGTCCCTGTCCCCAGCACACGGTCCCTGTCCCCAGCACACGTTCCCTGTCCCCAGCAGTCACCATTCCCTTGCTCTCTGCAGATCACCTCCTGGCTGACGATGTGGCAGAGGACCGCAACCTCCACTCGCTCTCCTCCATCGTGGAGAGCATCGCCGTGGAGGACGTGGCTGTGACGTTCCAGGAGGAACGGGTCCAAAACTGAGGCAACCCCAGTGGCTCTTCGAGCTGGTAACAGGGTGGGAATGAGACGCTGGAAGCGGGGAAACAGGGGGGGAAGAGGACGGTGGAAGGTCCCAGCCACTGGAAATCATATTTACCCCTCCGGTGTTGTGGACTGCACCGCTGAAACCACTCACCTCCTTTCCCACTCCTCGTGAAATGCTCCTGCCTGGCCAGATGAAGAAAAAAATAACAGGGAGAGGTGGGAGAGGTGGGAGAGGGGGGAGAGGTGGGAGAGGTGGGAGAGGTGGGAGACCTGGGACGCCGGCAGCGCCACAGCCCCACGCTGGCAGCAGCCCCGGTTCCCACGAGGGCGGCCGCCCGGCGTCAGGCTCTGCTTTGCTCCCCATCTGGGGGTGATCGGTTTTTGGGGGCCAATGTGTGTGCTGGGTTCTCTTGCTGATTTATTTTTTGTTTCCATGATGCTCTTTGACCAACGTCTCTCTCTGGCTGGTGTCCTGCGGGTGCTGAGCCCCGCCATGTCTTTTCTACTGAACGCTGTGTGGAGTTGCCATTTGGTTGTGGGGTTTTTTTTAATTATTATTTTTGCTAATTTATTCGGTTTTGTTTTGTTTTTGTTTTTTTTAATAAAGGCATTCTTGTTTGAACTGCTCAGAGCTTCTTTTACTGCTGTTCCCCTCTGCGCAGGTCTCCTCTAATTCCCAGGTTGGGGATTTCTCTGTATCAGAAAATGCAGCTGGACCTCAGCGCAGCCACTCAGCGGTGGGAACTGGATGTTCCACGCTTGAATCACCCCTGCAGAGACCAGTGATTTCACTGGTTTTGTAACTGGGGCTCAGCCTTGTACCCCCAAAAACTCTTGAAGGAACTAAAGATTAATTATCTTTTTAATTTGGGATCTAGAAAGAAGTTCTCAAGCCAACACTGTTTTAAAATCCTGTTTATTGGAACACACATACATCCTTTCCTGACCCAATCCAGGGTTTGGAGTCCATGCAGTACCAATAATATGACGAAAGAAATAGGGCATCGATATAAAGGGCTCACCGACTCTTCAAATTAAAAAAATATTTAATACTGTATTAGGCAAATAATACACCGAAAAGACATCGTGACTGTAGAGCCTCTCAGATATTGCACTTCCAGACAGCACATGATAAGTATAAGGTCATTCCAGTCATCAATAAATAATCACATCAGAAATAGGGGCCACACAAGGCAAACGTGGCATGAGGAGACGAAGAGATCCTACCCTACGGGGACGAAATGGGGAGAGGTCAGAGCCTCCTGGATTGATCCCTGACCGTAGCCTGGAGGCAGGAGGGGAGAACATCTCCTCAGCACCCAGAGAGGAAGGGATGGGCACATTCCCAGGGCAGTGGGTGCCCCCGTCGTGTCTCCCCAGGCACTCAAGGAGGGTCCTGTCTCCCCTGGGTGATGGGTACCATCCCAGATGGCATTGAGCCATATGGGGCAGCTCCAGCCCTTCCCCACGCAGACCTTCGTGGACCCACCATGCAGGCACAGCCTCCCCGC